>NC_042973.1:10682485-10810961 GCF_901001165.1 Salmo trutta | reverse complement strand
GGTGAAAGGTAGTGCACTATATTTAGAATATGGTGTGATTTTAAATTGGGACGCAGCCTCTGTCTCTCTGTTGGAGCTCTGTGTTTCTCTTTGTGCTTTCCTATTGGGAAGACTACTGTCGTTTCACTGCCATGGCTCCTCAATGCTATTTCTGTCTGTACGCTCTATGCTTCCGCATCTGTCATTCGGCTCAGAAACATCTTTAAAACAAAGTGTCATATAGGAAACCATTACTGTAGATGTTATATCAAATACATATTTATTTGTCACATGCACCGAATACAACAGGTATAGACCTTACAGTGAAATGCTTAATTAATAGCCCTTAACCAACAATGCTTTAAGAAGTTAAGAAAAACGTATTAAGTAAAAAATAGATAAGTAGAAATAAAGTAACATAATTAAACAGCAGCAGTAAAATAACAGTAGCGAGGATATATACAGGGGGTACCGGTACAGAGTCAATGTGGAGGATATATACAGGGTGTTAGGGTACAGAGTCAATGTGGAGGCTATATACAGGGTATTACGGTACAGAGTCAATGTGGAGGCTATATACAGGGGGTACCGGTACAGAGTCAATGTGGAGGATATATACAGGGGGGTAACGGTACAGAGTCAATGTGGAGGATATATACAGGGGGTACCGGTACAGAGTCAATGTGGAGGCTATATACAGGGGGTACCGGTACAGAGTCAATGTGGAGGATATATACAGGGGGTACGGTACAGAGTCAATGTGGAGGCTATATACAGGGTGGGTACCGGTACAGAGTCAATGTGGAGGCTATATACAGGGGTGGTACCGTTACAGAGTCAATGTGGAGGATATATACAGGGGGGTACCGGTACAGAGTCAATGTGGAGGCTATATACAGGGTGGGGTACCGGTACAGAGTCAATGTTGGAGGCTATATACAGGGGTACCGGTACAGAGTCAATGTGGAGGCTATATACAGGGGGTACCGTACAGAGTCAATGTGGAGGCTATATACAGGGGGTACCGGTACAGAGTCAATGTGGAGGCTACTATACAGGGGGTACCGGTACAGAGTCAATGTGGAGGCTATATACAGGGGGTAACGGTACAGAGTCAATGTGGAGGCTATATACAGGGGGGTTACCGGTACAGAGTCAATGTGGAGGATATATACAGGGGGTACCGGTACAGAGTCAATGTGGAGGCTATATACAGGGGGTACCGGTACAGAGTCAATGTGGAGGATATACAGGGGGGGTACTGGTACAGAGTCAATGTGGAGGCTATATACAGGGGGTACCGGTACAGAGTCAATGTGGAGGCTATATACAGGGGGAACCGTTACAGAGTCAATGTGGAGGCTATATACAGGGTGTTACGGTACAGAGTCAATGTGGAGGATATATACAGGGGGTACCGGTACAGAGTCAATGTGGAGGCTATATACAGGGTGTTACGGTACAGAGTCAATGTGGAGGATATACAGGGGGTACCGGTACAGAGTCAATGTGGAGGATATATACAGGGTGTTACGGTACAGAGTCAATGTGGAGGATATATACAGGGTGTTACGGTACAGAGTCAACGTGGAGGCTATATACAGGGTGTTACGGTACAGAGTCAATGTGGAGGATATATACAGGGTGTTACGGTACAGAGTCAATGTGGAGGCTATATACAGGGTGTTACGGTACAGAGTCAATGTGGAGGATATATACAGGGGGGTACCGGTACAGAGTCAATGTGGAGGCTATATACAGGGGGGTACCGGTACAGAGTCAATGTGGAGGCTATATACAGGGGGTACCGGTACAGAGTCAATGTGGAGGATATATACAGGGGGGTACCGGTACAGAGTCAATGTGGAGGATATATACAGGGGGTACCGGTACAGAGTCAATGTGGAGGATATATACAGGGGGTACCGGTACAGAGTCAATGTGGAGGATATATACAGGGGGTACCGGTACAGAGTCAATGTGGAGGATATATACAGGGTGTTACGGTACAGAGTCAATGTGGAGGATATATACAGGGTGTTACGGTACAGAGTCAATGTGGAGGATATGTACAGAGTCAATGTGGAGGATATATACAGGGTGTTACGGTACAGAGTCAATGTGGAGGATATATACAGGGGGTACCGGTACAGAGTCAATGTGGAGGCTATATACAGGGGGTACCGGTACAGAGTCAATGTGGAGGATATATACAGGGTGGTACCGGTACAGAGTCAATGTGGAGGATATATACAGGGGGTACCGGTACAGAGTCAATGTGGAGGCTATATACAGGGGGTACCGGTACAGAGTCAATGTGGAGGCTATATACAGGGGGTACCGGTACAGAGTCAATGTGGAGGATATATACAGGGGGTACCGGTACAGAGTCAATGTGGAGGCTATATACAGGGGGGTACCGGTACAGAGTCAATGTGGAGGCTATATACAGGGGGGGTACCGGTTACAGAGTCAATGTGGAGGCTATATACAGGGGGGGTACCGGTACAGAGTCAATGTGGAGGCTATATACAGGGGGTACCGGTACAGAGTCAATGTGGAGGCTATATACAGGGGGTACCGGTACAGAGTCAATGTGGAGCCTATATACAGGGGGGTACCGGTACAGAGTCAATGTGGAGGCTATATACAGGGGGTACCGGTACAGAGTCAATGTGGAGGATATATACAGGGGGTACCGGTACAGAGTCAATGTGGAGCCTATATACAGGGGGTACCGGTACAGAGTCGACATGAACATGTTGTTATAGATATTACAAGTGAAGCAACTACCTCCCTTATAAATGGTTGTTTCTTCAGTATAATTGTGCTGATGTTGTGAGGGAACACAAATGTAAATGAATTGTTTTATGTGTTTGTAGTCTTTCATGAACCCACGATTCGCCGCAGGCCCACGAGGCCCTCCTATCAGGATGGGCAACCAGGTAAACTACAGTACCCAGCATTCTCCACCAACATCACCATACAATACTGTCATCAGTCTACCCAGCACTAATACTGTCGTTTAACAAAGAGATTTACCTCCGTATAAGTTATCCCTCCCTCTTTCCCCTGTCTGTCTTGTAGCCTCCTGGCGGTGGCCCTGGCACCCATCTCATGCTCCAAAACATGGATCACACACGACCACAAGGCCATCCTAACTTGGGACCAATGCAGAGGATGAGTGGGCCTCGAGGCATGGGCCCTATGGGGCCAGGACCCCAGGTAGGCCCCTACTGTTCTGCTCCCATTATATCTAGTAATGTTACACACCCATCTGTAGGAAGCCGTTATATCAGACTGGTAATGTTACACACCCATCTGTAGGCAGCCGTTATATCAAACTGGTAATGTTACACACCCATCTGTAGGCAGCCGTTATATCAGACTGGTAATGTTACACACCCATCTGTAGGCAGCTGTTATATCAGACTGGTAATGTTACACACCCATCTGTAGGAAGCCGTTATATCAGACTGGTAAGGTTACACACCCATCTGTAGGCAGCCGTTATATCAGACTGGTAATGTTACACACCCATCTGTAGGCAGCCGTTATATCAGACTGGTAATGTTACACACCCATCTGTAGGCAGCCGTTATATCAGACTGGTAAGGTTACACACCCATCTGTAGGCAGCCGTTATATCAGACTGGTAATGTTACACACCCATCTGTCGGCAGCCATTGTCTCCAAGCAGTTTACAAAATGCCTGTAGTCTTTCACAGACTAGCCCCCTGATTATTGAAACTGCCTGTCACCATCACCCATCCAGTCTGTCTCGATTCTTGGCCTTGGTTCTGTCTGGTTATGGTAGTCTGATTGTAAGTTGTCGTTGCAGAACTTTGGCGGTGGGATGCGGCCTCCACACAACGCCATGGGCCCTGGGATGCCAGGAGTCAACATGATGTGAGCCTTGTCTCTATTACTCTCTTGTCACATGATGCATCTCCAGTGTGTGTTGTTTTCTAACTGGGGTTTCTCTCATCACAATGCAGGGGCCCAGGTGCTGGACGACCATGGCCCAATCCGAACAACGGCAACTCAGTGAGTCCAATTTTCCCTCTAGACACAGAGTGTACAAAACATTAGGAACACCTTCCTAAGATTGAGTTGCACCCCCTTTTGCCCTCAGAACATGCTCAATTTGTTGGTGCATGGACTCTACAAGGTGTTGAAAGCGTTCCACGTTAAAAATCCTTCTTTAACCTGTCTCCTCCCCTTCATCTACAGTCGTGGCAAAAGTTTTGAGAATGACACAAATATTAATTTTCACCAAGTATGCTGCCTCAGTTTGTATGATGGCAATTTGCATATGCTCCAGAATGTTATGAAGAGTGATCAGATGCATTGCAATTATTTGCAAAGTCCCTATTTGCCATGCAAATGGACTGAATCCCCCCCCAAAAAACATTTCCACTGCATTTCAGCCCTGCCACAAAAGGACCAGCTGACATCATGTCAGTGATTCTCTTGTTAACACCGGTGTGAGTGTTGACGAGGACAAGGCTGGAGATCACTCTGTCATGCTGATTGAGTTTGAATAACTGACTGGAAGCTTCAAAAGGAGGGTGGTGCTTGGAATCATTGTTCTTCCTCTGTCAACCATGGTTACCTGCAAGGAAACAAGTACCATCATCATTACTTTGCACAAAAAGGGCTTCGCAAGCAAGGATATTGCTGCCAGTAAGATTGCACCTAAATCAACCATTTATTGGATCCTCAAGAACTTCAAGGAGAGCGGTTCAATTGTTGTGAAGAAGGCTTCAGGGCTCCTAAGAAAGTCCAGCAAGCGCCAGGACCGTCTCCTAAAGTTGATTCAGTTGCGGGATCGGGACACCACCAGTACAGAGCTTGCTCAGGAATGGCAGCAGGCAGGTGTGAGTGCATCTGCAATCACAGTGAGGCGAAGACTTTTGGAGGATGGCCTGGTGTCAAGAAGGGCAGCAAAGAAGCCACTTCTCTCCAGGAAAAACATCAGGGACAGACTGATATTCTGCAAAAGGTACAGGGATTGGACTGCTGAGGACTGGGGTAAAGTCATTTTCTCTGATGAATCCCCTTTCCGATTGTTTGGGGCATCCGGAAAAAAGCTTGTCTGGAGAAGACAAGATGAGCGCTACCATCAGTCCTGTGTCATGCCAACAGTAAAGCATCCTGAGACCATTCATGTGTGGGGTTGCTTCTCAGCCAAGGGAGTGGGCTCACTCACAATGTTGCCTAAGAACACAGCCATGAATAAAGAATGGTACCAACACATCCTCCGAGAGCAACTTCTCCCAACCATCCAGGAACAGTTTGGTGACGAACAATTCCTTTTCCAGCATGATGGAGCACCTTGCCATCAGGCAAAAGTGATAACTAAGTGCCTCGGGGAACAAAACATCGATATTTTGGATCCATGGCCAGGAAACTCCCCAGACCTTAATCCAATTGAGAACTTGTGGTCAATCCTCAAGAGGCGGGTGGACAAACAAAAACCCACAAATTATGACAAACTCCAAGCATTGATTATGCAAGAGTGGGCTGCCATCAGTCAGGATGTGGCCCAGAAGTTAATTGACAGCATGCCAGGGCGGATTGCAGAGGTCTTGAAAAAGAAGGGTCAACACTGCAAATATTGACTCTTTTGCATCAACTTCATGTAATTGTCAATAAAAGCCTTTTGACACTTATGAAATGCTTGTAATTATACTTCAGTATTCCATAGTATTCCATAGTATTCCATATCTGACAAAAATATCTAAAGACACTGAAGCAGCAAACTTTGTGGAAATTAATATTTGTGTCATTCTCACAACTTTTGGCCACGACTGTACACCGATTGGAAGTGGATTTAACAAGTGACAGCAATAAGAGATCATAGCTTATATATATATATATATATATATATATATATATATATATATATATATATATATATATATATATATATATATATATAATTATACACACCATGACGTTGTCTGTTCAGATTGCAGCAGTCTGTGTCTGTCCTCTCTCAGTAAGAGCTCTGGAGATCTAATGCATTACCAAGTTCCCCAGTCCTGGATGTAATTGTAGTATTATATATCCCAGGCTACATTCTAAATGGCACCCTATTCCCTTTATAGCGCCTTACACAACCCGTAAGGCCCCTGTTAAAAGAAGTGCACTATATAGGGAATAGGGTGCGGGACACCCCCAGCTTCCATGTAAGCTAGATACTGATAAGGCTGCGATGCTAAAAGGATGAATTATGCCGTTTTGAGAGGTGAACACCGATTAGATTCCCTGTAATGTTGTGGTTGTTTCAGATGCCTTACTCATCACCTTCTCCTGGAGCGTATGGGGTAAGTACTCTCTGACGATCTCTCACACACACACACACACACTTCAGTCATATACCAGTATATTATTGTTTTCGTGTTTGTAGAATTTGACCTGGTACAGATACATTTCTGGTGTTGTGATTCACTGTTTAATTATAAATGGTTTGTGTTCTTCTGCCACTCTAAAGGGGGGTTCTGGTGGAGGGGGACCCACTGGAACACCCGTTATGCCCAGCCCTGCTGGTAGGTAATCCATAGTCCACCTTGGGGAATAGGAATTAATGTAAAAATGTTTTGACGAATAACCGTCATCTTCAGTGACTGTGTTTGCCATCTTGGCTGTTCTCATTGCCCGAAGTACACTTGTCTATTGATTATCATAATAATAATCGAGATTGATTGCTTATCAACCACTTTTCAGACTCTAACAACTCTGGGGACAACCTCTACACTATGATCAACACTGGACCTAGCAACCGATCAAATGTGAGTCTCCTTCTCATACCAGCCCTCTCCTCAAATCTTTTGTAGTAGTCACGTTGTTTCATGTTTCTTCATCGCCAGATAATGTTTCTTATAATCCTATCTTAAAAGTTAACTAGTCCTCCATAATGAAACTGTTCCTCATCCCAAATGGCACCCTATTCCCTATATAGTGCACTATGGGCCCCGGACAAAATAACTGTTATATAGGGTGCCTTTTGGGACATACCCTGTTTCTACCTGGCCTACTCTGTTGGGACATACCCTGTTTCTACCTGGCCTACTCTGTTGGGCATACCCTGTTTCTACCTGGCCTAGTCTGTTGGGACATACCCTGTTTCTACCTGGCCTAGTCTGTTGGGACATACCCTGTTTCTTCCTGACCTAGTCTGTTGTGATAGTGGAGCCTGTCCTGTTGACATGTGTAGTAAGGCAGTGCTTGTCTCCCACTACAGTTTCCTATGGGCCCTGGCTCTGATGGACCCCTGGGGGCCATGGCAGGCATGGAACCACACCACATGAATGGATCGCTAGGTAAAGCACTGCGCTCTACTCTGCCAGTGGTTACCATGCAACATAGAGTCCTCTAGATCCTCAAGTGCCAATTGGGGTTGTGTTCACTTTAGAACAGTATTGACTAACCAGTGCATGACTAGTTGGGAGTAGTGGCTCACTCAGACAATCTGAACGTAGGATCCCTCAATGGTGGTGTCTCAAATGACACCCTAATCCCCATATAGTGCTCTACTTTTGACCAGGGCCCATAGGGTTATGGTGAAAAGTAGTGCACTATATAGGGGATGGGGTGCCATTTGGGACGCTGAGTACAGTGTAGTAGACCAACCTGTAATGTGACGCAAGGAGACATATTCTCAGCAATAGTGCTAGGCTTTAGCATAAATATATCTTTAGCATCAATATATCTTTAGCATAAATATGGCCAAAGATGCAGTGAATGGTCCGTCAAGGGGACCTGTTGCATTATTAGTTCAGTAAAGAATTGTAACCTTTTAATTTCAGTGTTCATGGACTATAAACATTTCTTTTTTTAGGCTCTGGTGATATGGATGGACTCAACAAGGTGAATACTATAACATGGCTATACATATAGATTACTAGCAATACATGACAAATCATTTGGACTAAATTGTGCAATACGTTTTTTATTGAACTTCTTTTTTAGCCTGGGCCCAGATCTGTTGTCTCCTCCTATAGCCTGGGCCCAGATCTGTTGTCTCCTCCTATAGCCTGGGCCCAGATCTGTTGTCTCCTCCTATAGCCTGGGCCCAGATCTGTTGTCTCCTCCTATAGCCTGGGCCCAGATCTGTTGTCTCCTCCTATAGCCTGGGCCCAGACCTTTTTCTGCTCTTGCCAACTCCAGCGCTGTCAATGTCAAGAGGGACAATGACGACACTTAGACTACTTGTTGTTGCCTATTTACTTAGTCTCTTTCCTGCCTCCTCGCAGAACTCTCCAAACCATCTAAGTGGCATTAGCAACCCTCCTGGAACCCCGAGGGACGGTGACGAGTTGGGTGGGAACTTCCTGCACTCCTTTCAGAGTGAGAATGTAAGTCCCCTTCTCACCATGCAATATAAAACGTTTTCATGTTTTTTAGTGTAGGAGAGGATCAAATGATAAGTGTTGAAGAAAACGTTTTAAAATGATTGTTTCCTGTTGAACAAGATCAGGTAGTCACTCCGTGTTTCAGTCAGTTTTGTTCCAATTGGTGCCTAGTGAACACAACCCAGCTGAGGTCACTGTGTTGCCAGTAACTATAAGTAGTGCCTATATGGCAGTATTGACTCCACAGTAAAGCTACAGTCATGGCACTTTGACACTCAAGGGAAGCCACAGTGACAGCATCATTGACTACAGTGGCAGTGTAGTGCGGAGGCACTGGGCAGTTGCCAAAGAAGTTTTTTTGGGCTAGAGTGAGGAAGTGCATTTCCTGTCTACTGTTGCAATACGTGTTCTATTGTTTTGTTGTTATGTGTGTCATTCCATTAGCGTAAGCTCTCCTGATTTTAACTCCTTGTCGTCTGTGCCCCTCAGCAGTACTCCCCTACCATGACGATGAGTGTGTGACCTCCCCCTCAATCAGCCATCACTCAGAGGATCCGAGCTCATAACAGGACATGGCCAAAACGCATCAGCACAGAACCAGGGACAGGCGCCATTTTGGTTCCACGCAATTCCAGAATGCTGATATGCGAATTTTCAAAATGGTGACTTCTTGCGCCTCTTCGTTCTAAATGAAGGACAGTTCTTCATTCATCACCACCCCAAGTGTGACGAAACCAGCTACTGAAACTACTGCATACATGACAATTTTTTTAAATTATTTGCAGAAATTATTATTTCCCCCCCCCCCCTGCCCAGCAAAGAAAATGGTCAAAGTTGACCTCTTATGATTTTATTATTGCTTTGTGGTGCAAGATGTTCAGTCAAGGTTTCAACTTATAGCCACCTAAAACACTGATGTGCATTAAGCATTGTGAACTAGGAAAAACTCTCAATTTTATTTTTTGTTTTCATATTTCAGGTTCTGCATTCAACCATGCAGTATGTGTCACAAAACGAGTCTGAAAACAGGCGGCTGAATCTGCCTTTAACTCTGTGACAACTCCTTTTAAATGACTTTGTCCCAATGTACTATTTATCCATATTTTAAGGGGAAGTGATGTGATCAAACTGGGCCTTTTTAACAGTTTAAGTGCTCAGTGGGGTTTTTAAAAAGTGAAATTGGATCCCATTCAATGTGTCGTCAAAATCTCATCGATAGGGAATGGTATGTTTTTGTCGATGAGGAGAGCAATCTTATTCTGCAGTGGTTTAATTCAGCTTTTTATTTAAACAGTCTCACTGCTGTTCTTGTTCTCTGTCAAGGGGGAAAGAACTTGGGCTAAACCGTGGGTTTGGAAACAGAGGTGCATGAACGCTGAGATCTGTGTACAACATACTACCTGGCGCTGCTCCAGTCCACATGTGATGTGTGTTTAACCTCTTCCCTGCCTGTGCTTAACACTCTGTCCTTTTTCTCAACATCGTTGTAGCCGTGGTTTCCTACTGTTCCATCTCCATGATGTGACGATGAAAGCGTTAAACCCATTGTAACCTGAGATGCATATTGGTAGTTGATAGTTTTTTTTCTCCTGGTATTTTTTGTTTGTTATTTTTTGCCTCCTTATTGCTGTTTATTTTTTTTTTTATATATTTTGATACCAATTTGACTATGTATATTGACCCAGTTATTTTGAAATTAGTCCAACGCTTCCTAAACCGTAAACTTAGCGGCGGTCTTGTAAATGTGATAAAAGGTTTCATTTTCTGTGAATATTAAGCGTTATACACCTCTGTCCCAGGTTGCCTTTATTTACTGGTATTTTTTTCATTTCAAATTGAGGATAGAATGCTTGTTAATATAATTTTACAATGACTTAACTTCTTGCCCGTTTTTTATTTGTTCCTATTTTTCCACTCTACAAAGCAAGCAGGGTCATTTGGATACTACCTAAGCAGGGTCATTCTCTAGTTTTGAGAATCATTAGCCACCCAGACAATCTCTCACACTCCACACACATAGATCTCTCTCTCTCGCACTCGCTGAACTCGCAAATACTCTCATCTACTACCACCCCTGACTGTCACAAAGTGGGGAAGTGTTCAAAAGAAGAACCAGTTACACAACAAATATATAAACTAACATTTTGTATGCATATAAAATATCTATTTTTTAATTCAAGTACACATCAAATATGACAAGGAAGGGAAGAGGAGTTTGCATACAAACTGGACAGACAGGAAGTGACTGGTGCTGATGACCTCTGGTCCAGGGGTTGCATCCCAAATGGGACCCTTATCCTTATTTAGTGCACTACTTTCGACAAGGACCCATGGGGCCCTATGTAGTTTGAGCACCCCTGATGTAGGGAATAGGGTGCCATCTGGAAAGCAGATCCTGTATGCCTTAGCTTTTTGTCTGACCACTTTCATCCATTGGATTAGGGCCTTTCATCTACCTTACAGCACACAACAAGCGGATTGGTGGTACAGAACATCTCTCTGCTCTGGTAAGTGTGGGGAAACACAGATGTATGTATTGAGATCCAAGACTAGCCAGTACCAGCGCTCCTCCATCTCCCTGCTGCCCCAGGGTCACAGTACACACCAGCCTGTAGCGGGCAGGACCCACCATCCTCACCTCCTCGCTCAGCGCCTTGACCAGACCACCACTGCAGAGGGCACTATAGCCTATCGCTTCCAGCTGAGACGACAGGAAGTCCTGCATCATCTGATGGAGCAGGCCGCAGGGGAACCACTCTGCCGGGCTGGGCCAAACCCGCTGAGACCTACAGAGGAGGACATGGTGGTGTCTCAATAGTGTGAAATAGGTTCATCTGTCTTGTCTGGTTCGTATACACAGGGATATGAAAACACAGGGTAGGTAAATGCAACAAGACAGTTTCTTCTACATCAGTTTATATCGGTGAATGAAATGAGACAAAGACAATAAAAATAAAAAGAGAATGTAATGTGTCCAGGGAGAGGGGTAATGGCGCAGCCTAAGCAGCTAGACTCATGTTTAAGATATGGACTGTTAAACCGTGATAACACTTACTTTTGTTTAGAAACCCGGTGGTTTGAGCCCTAAATGCTGATTGGCTGAAAGCCGTGGTATTTCAGACCTTATACCACAGGTATGACCCCAAAAATATTTTTACTGTTCTAATTACGTTGCTTACTAGTTTATAATAGCAATAAGGCACCTCTGGGGTTTGTGGTATGTGGCCAATATAGCACGGCTAAGTGCTGTATCCAGGCACTTTGCATCATGCATAAGAACAGCCGTGGTATAATGGCCACGGCTGTATAATGCCCCACCCCCCCAGGCCTTATTGCTCAGGTAAAGCTATAGTGCATTAGGAAAGTTTTTACACATTTTGTTACATTAGTCTTATTCCAATTTTTTTTTAAACGTCCCTCATCAATCTACACATAATACCCCATAATGACAAAGCAAAAACAGGTTTTTAGAAATGTTCAGGTCTCTCCAGAGATGTTCGATCGGGTTCAAGTCCGGGCTCTGGCTGGGCCACTCAAGGTCATTCAGAGACTTGTCCCGAAGTCACTCCTGCCTTGTCTTGGATGTGTGCTTAGGGTTGTTGTCCTGTTGGAAGGTGAACATTTGCCCCAGTCTGAGGTCCTGAGCACTCTGGAGCAGGTTTTCATCAAGGATCTCTCTACTTGCACCACTCATCTCTCAATCCTGACTAGTCTCCCAGTGCCACATCCCCACAGCATGATACTGCCACCACCATGCTTCACCTAGTGATGGTATTGGCCAGGTGATGAGCGGTGCCTGGTTTCCTCCAGACGTGACGCATGGCATTCAGGCCAAAGAGTTCAATCTTGGTTTCATCAGACCAGAGAATCTTGTTTCTCTGAGAGTCCTTTAGGTGCCTTTTGGCAAACACCAAGCGGGCTGTCATATGCCTTTTACTGAGGAGTGGCTTCCGTCTGGCCACTCTACCATAAAGGTCTGATTGGTGGAGTGCTGTAGAGATTGTTGTCCTTCTGGAAGTTTCTCCCATCTTCACAAAGGAACTCTGGAGCTGTCAGAGTGACCATTGGGTTCTGGTCACCTCCCTGACCAAGGCCCTTCTCCCCCGATTGCTCAGTTTGGCCGGGCGGCCAGCTGTAGGAAGAGTCTTGGTGGTTCCAAACTTCTTCCATTTAAGAACTATGGAGGCCACTGTGTTCTTGGGGACCTTCAATTCTGCAGACATTTTTTGGTACCCTTCCCCAGATCTGTGCCTCTACACAATCCTGTCTCAGAGCTCTATGGACAATTCCATCGACCTCATGGCTTGGTTTTTGTTCTGACATGCACTGTCAACTTTGGGACCTTATATAGACAGGTGTGTGCTTTTCCAAATCCTGTCCAATCAGTTAAATTTACCACAGGTGGACCCCAATAAAGTTGTAGAAACATCTCAAGGATGATCAATGGAACCAGGATGGACCTGAGCTCAATTTCAAGTCTCATAGCAAAGGGTCTGAATACTTATGTAAATAAGGTGTCTGTTTTTTATTTTTAATAAATTGGCAAAAAATGTCTAAAATCTGTTTTTGCTTTGTCATTATGGGGTATTGTGTGTACTGTAGATTGATGAGGAAAACATTTAATTACATCAAATAAGGCTGTAACGTAAAAACGTGAATAAAGTGAAGGGGTCTGAATACATTCCGAATTCCCCTTCAGACTGTTGGCCACTTCAGACTGATGACCCCCAGTGCCTGGGGGTTAGTGTGGGCAGTAGCCTGGCTCTGAGCTGGCCTGGAGGACAGTCTGTGGAGTAACACAGGGGCCCCCAGTGCCGCCTGTGATCAACACATAGATCACACAAAAGATCAGCTGACACACCATTTGGTGGTAACTATTTGAATACCAAGCATACAGTAGAAACACTAGACATTCATTGTGTACTTTCTCTTTCAAGCCTGAAGAGAACAATTCTAATGTATCATGTCTGGATAAGAGCGTCTGCTAAATGACTTAAATGTAAATGTACCAATATCATAGAAGGTGTCTAACATTTTTGTTCTCTTTTACAATAGTTACATGTTTGTTTGGAGCCCTGTACCACCACTGCTTTGCTGCTCTGCTCTTGGCTCTCTCTCACTGAGGCAGTGGCTGGAACCTTGCTGTCTCTGGTGTGCTTTTCATCTCTTGATTTGTCCATTGCTAAACAGTAGGGGTACTATGCAAAATGTCTTGATTTACAATGCAAAATATCTCTGATCCAGCTAGTGCTCCATCCAATAGAGCTTACCCAATGGAGAGCTCAGCCACTCACTACAGTTGAATTGATGGTTCTGGTGAGAGGTTTTGCTCTTAGCTGAGTAAGATTGGCTCTGCTGTGATGGTGGTGTATGGACAGGAGAGATCATTCCACTCATACTCGTTCCCTCCTTCTCATGTGCTGTCTTTGCATTGCCTTTGCTACTCAGCCCACCTCACCTTGTAGCACCGCCAAGCCCCTGTCCCCGCACAGTATTTACAGGTAAACCAACCTAAGCATCTGTATGTATTCTGCGCACTGGGCAAACCTATCGCTCTACTACGCTCAGGGCTGGATTTCAATTCAAAATGTCATCCACTTGCCACAGCTATTATCCACTTCTCCCTCCGATTGTGAAATGACTGGATAGCTGTAGGGATTGGGGGATAATGTGTCAATAGCTGTAGGGATTAGAGGATAATGTGTCACTAGCTGTACGGATTGGGGGATAATGTGTCAATAGCTGTAGGGATTAGAGGATAATGTGTCATTAGCTGTAGGGATTAGGAGATAATGTGTCATTAGCTGTAGGGATTAGAGGATAATGTGTCATTAGCTGTAGGGATTCGGGGATAATGTGTCATTAGCTGTAGGGGTTAGGGGATAATGTGTCATTAGCTGTAGGGGTTAGAGGATAATGTATCATTAGCTGTAGGGTTTAGGAGATAATGTGTCATTAGCTGTAGGGGTTAGGGGATAATGTGTCATTAGCTGTAGGGGTTAGGAGATAATGTGTCATTAGCTGTAGGATTTAGGGGATAATGTGTCATTAGCTGTAGGGGTTAGGGGATAATGTGTCATTAGCTGTAGGGTTTAGGGGATAATGTGTCATTAGCTGTAGGGGTTAGGGGATAATGTGTCATTAGCTGTAGGATTTAGGGGATAATGTGTCAATAGCTGTAGGGGTTAGGGGATAATGTGTCATTAGCTGTAGGGGTTAGGGGATAATGTGTCATTAGCTGTAGGGATTAGGGGATAATGTGTCATTAGCTGTAGGGGTTAGGGGATAATGTGTCATTAGCTGTAGGGTTTAGGGGATAATGTGTCAATAGCTTCACATTGCCATCTGGTGGTCTATGTAGAGTTCTATATAGCTCTCTCCTATTACATTCTTTCAGATTAGCTAAGGGGGAAACAGTGTAGACAGAAGGTAACGTTTTTTCCCCCGATTGGAACCCCCCAGCCAGTTTTATAGGAGAGAGGTCTAACAGACATCTAGCATGTTGGCTCCTACCTGACAGTAGGAACTAGGCCTGAACTGTTCCAGTGAATCCAGTTGTTGTTATCACACATCATGTTAAAGTGAGTGCGTCCCAAATGGCACTACATGGGGAATAGGGTGCCTTATGGGACAGGTTCAAGGTGAAACACAATAATACAAGTCATGTGATGATGTGCAGATAGATCGAGAAGATTAACAACTTCCCTATTTTACGTCTCAGCTTCTGCAACAGCAGGAAGTCAAATCATCTCTATTCAGGCTACTGGTGAGCATTCTGAACAATCAATCATATCATGAAAACATGCACAGAAACAATTAAGATAGATTAACAACAATCCCAAGCGCAATATTTATTCATGAAGAGTTTTTAATTAACAGGAATATCATCAGAACATGCTCTTAATGCTCCTAAATTATTTAGCAAAAAAAAATGCTTTCAATTCATCAAGTTACAGTGGCTAGAGGTTTTCACTGTAATTATCATAAAAAGCAGTTGCATGCCAAAGTAAATATGAACATTCGAGTTTCAATGTCACCTGCACAAGTACAGTGGAATGCACTTCTTGCAGGCGCTTAACCCAACGCAGTAATCAATATTAATGTATTATTACAAATAACATAAGGTTGAACAAAAACCAAGAAGAACACGAGAAAGTAAGAAGCTGCACTACATACAGGGCCAGTCCCAATACCATATTTACAGTCTGCAGGGATACTGGAGTGATAGAGGCAGATATGTATAGGGGTAAGGTGACTAGGCATCAGGATATATGAATAACAGAGTAGCAACAGTGTATGTGAGTGTGTGTGTGTGTGTGTGTGTGTTTTCGTGTGTGTAGAGTCAGTATATATGTGTGTGCATGTTATGTGTGTTGGAATGTCAGCAAGTGTGTAGAGTCCTGTGAGTGTGCATAGAGACAGTAGAAAAATAAATACAAGGGCCAAATCAGATAGTCCATTTAGCCATTTTGATAGCTATTAAGGAGTCTTGGGGATAGAAACTGTTCAGGTCCTGTTCGTGTCAGCACCGGTACCACTTGCCATGCGGAAGCAGAGAGAACAGTTTATTGCTTGGGTGGCTGGAGTCTTTAACGATTTTCCAGACCTTCCTTTCACATTGCCTCATAGACAATGTATCATGGGAATGGTTATAGATATGTCAGTGCAATCGCAGTATGGCTATCACACATCCAATAGGCCTACACTTGAGAAATTCTTCATGTTATGCAAAATACAAGATCCAGTACAAATACAGTGAGGGAAAAAAGTATTTGATCCCCTGCTGATTTTGTACGTTTGCCCACTGACAAAGAAATGATCAGTCTATAATTTTAATGGTAGGTTTATTTGAACAGAGAGAGACAGAATAACAACAAAAAAATCCAGAAAAACCCATGTCAAAAATGTTATAAATTGATTTGCATTTTAATGAGGGAAATAAGTATTTGACCCTCTCTCAATCAGAAAGATTTCTGGCTCCCAGGTGTCTTTTATACAGGTAACGAGCTGAGATTAGGAGCACACTCTTAAAGGGAGTGCTCCTAATCTCAGCTTGTTACCTGTATAAAAGACACCTGTCCACAGAAGCAATCAATCAATCAGATTCCAAACTCTCCAACATGGCCAAGACCAAAGAGCTCTCCAAGGATGTCAGGGACAAGATTGTAGACCTACACAAGGCTGGAATGGGCTACAAGACCATCGCCAAGCAGATTGGTGAGAAGGTGACAACAGTTGGTACGATTATTCGCAAATGGAAGAAACACAAAAGAACTGTCAATATCCCTCAGCCTGGGGCTCCATGCAAGATCTCACCTCGTGGAGTTGCAATGATCATGAGAAAGGTGAGGAATCAGCCCAGAACTACACGGGAGGATCTTGTCAATGATCTCAAGGCAGCTGGGACCATAGTCACAATTGGTAACACACTACGCCGTGAAGGACTGAAATCCTGCAGCGCCCGCAAGGTCCCCCTGCTCAAGAATACATATACAGGCCCGTCTGAAGTTTGCCAATGAACATCTGAATGATTCAGAGGACAACTGGTGAAAGTGTTGTGGTCAGATGAGACCAAAATGGGGATCTTTGGCATCAACTCAACTCGCCGTGTTTGGAGGAGGAGGAATGCTGCCTATGACCCCAAGAACACAATCTCCACCGTCAAACATGGAGGTGGAAACATTCTGCTTTGGGGGTGTTTTTCTGCTAAGGGGAAAGGACAACTTCATCGCATCAAAGGGGCCATGTACCGTCAAATCTTGGGTGAGAACCTCCTTCCCTCAGCCAGGGCATTGAACATGGGTCGTGGATGGGTATTCCAGCATGACAATGACCCAAAACACACGGCCAAGGCAATAAAGGAGTGGCTCAAGAAGAAGCACATTAAGGTCCTGGAGTGGCCTAGCCAGTCTCCAGACCTTAATCCCATAGAAAATCTGTGGAGGGAGCGGAAGGTTCGAGTTGCCAAACGTCAGCCTCGAAACCTTAATGACTTGGAGAAGATCTGCAAAGAGGAGTGGGACAAAATCCCTCCTGAGATGTGTGCAAATACTTATTTCCCTCATTAAAATGCAAATAATTTTATAACATTTTTGACATGCGTTTTTCTGGATTTTTTTGTTGTTATTCTGTCTCTCACTGTTCAAATAAACCTACCATTAAAATTATAGACTGATCATTTCTTTGTCAGTGGGCAAACGTATAAAATCAGCAGGGGATCAAATACTTTTTTCCCTCTCTGTATATATAGATAATATACCACAGGGCTTGTTTCACATTCAGTCATTCAAAAGGTATGATATTGTGATATTACAATCTGACCTGAACCTGGTTAAAATGGTACATGAATTAACATCCTCCTATACTTCCTATGAACACTTCCTGGTTTGGCCAACACACCCATCCTGACTGGAGGGTCTCTCCATGTTTATCTTCATCTGGTTACATATGCCATATGTTTGATCTGTATCTGTCACTAATAGATGCAGAGAAAGTCTCCAAACTCAAAAGGTGGACAATTGGGATCCCAGAAAGCTGAATCACACAAACAATATGGGCAATAAAAAAAGGTTTAGATAACAAAAGAAACAGAACAATGTTTTGTAAACGTGTAGAGAAAACAAAGTAGTTTCAGCCACTGAGTTTTATCTGAACTCTTCCTACTTCATCTTTTCAAGGAAGGAGCACATCTCCTCAGGACTGTAGCCCCAAGGGCCCATCTTTCCCTGGCAACAGAGAAAGAAGACTGGTGATTGGACAGATGTAACAGATGTATTTACTGGTGAACTCTGAACTGTATGTCTCAACAGCAACAGACGTTCCTCTCTCTAATAAGGCAAACGAGACCACAAGTCTCATAAGACTGTCTCTCTATGGTTATACCTGTGTAACATGTCAAAACTATTGGCTGTGTTCCAAATATCCTTTCCCCTAATTCTGGAAAACTACTGAGTCAAGATGTGTGCGTGTGAGGCAAAAAGCAAAGAATGCTTTGGCAGGATTCCAAAGAGAGGTGCAACTAGATTTCTCTTTATAGTCTCTGCACGCCACCAGTTTTGCGTATGCAGCAAACATTACATTCGCATTGTCTTGTTCTTTACTATCTCCTTATTTCGTATACCTCTCCTTGCCTTATAAATGACCTTTCCTGCCTTCAGTACATAAAACCTCTCTGGAAAAGCGCAATATTTAGTACCTGTGGTGTCAGTCACTTCATCCACTACGACGGGGCACAGGGGATCCTGTTTGACCAGGAACTGTGCTGCAGCCAGGCGCTCCACCAGGTTTTGGTGTTTATTAATGTCAACATTGTTGGCAAAGACCCAACCATCTAAAACAGAGAGGCAAAACTGCTAATTGTAGTGGTCAAATTGGTGTATATACAGTGCATTAAGAAAGTATTCAGACCCCTTGACTTTTTACACATTTTGTTACGTTACAGCCTTATTCTAAAATGTAAAATTAATTGTTTTCCTCATCAATCTACACACAATACCCCATAATGACAAAGTGAAAACAGGTTTTTAGAATTGTTTTCAAATGTATAAAAAAACCTGTAATACCTTATTTACATAAGTATTCAGACCCTTTGCTATGAGACTCAAAATTGAGCTCAGGTGCATCCTGTTTCCATTGATCATCTTTGAGATGTCGTACAACTTGATTAGAGTCCACCTGTGGTAAATTCAATCGATTGAACATGATTTTAGAAAGGCACACACCTGTCTATATAAGGTCCCACAGTTCACAGTGCATGTCAGAGCATAAACCAAGCCATGAGGTCGAAGGAATTGTCCGTAGAGCTCAGAGACAGGATTGTGTCGAGGCACAGATCTGGGGAAGGGTACCAAAACATTTCTGCAGCATTGAAGGTCCTCAAGAACACAGTAGCCTCCATCATACTTAAATGGAAGAATGAGTGAAAATTAATGAATGACATTTTATTTTCATGTCAAAATCGCCAGTTGGCAACCCATCCCTTATGGGATTAATTGACACATGAACAAACATTACAATAATTCACTATGGTAATTAAATGAGAATTCATTTCACCCGGTGCTCTCTGCATTGCATAAAGAGTGAACCCCCCCCCAAAAAAAACTATTCTATACATAATAGTAAATAACGTTATCCAAACCATAATTACATCCCTAAAGCAGTAAAATTATATACATACATATATACATACACACAACACCAAACCTCCTCCTAGAGCTGGCCGCCCGGCCAAACTGAGCAATCGGGGGGAGAAGGGCCTTGGTCAGGGAGGTGGCCAAGAACCTGATGGTCACTCTGACAGAGCTCCAGAGTTCATCTGTGGAGATGGGAGAACCTCCCAGAAGGACAACCATCTCTGCAGCACTCTACCAATCAGGCCTTTATGGTAGAGTGGCCAGACGGAAGCCGTTCCTCAGTAAAAGGCACATGACAGCCCACTTGGAGTTTGCCAAAAGCCACCTAAAGACTCTCAGACCATGAGAAACAAGATTCTCTGGTCTGATCAAACCAACTTTTTGGCATGAATGCCAAGCGTCACGTCAGGATAAAACAGCATCATGCTGTGGGGATGTTTTTCAGCGTCAGGGAATGGGAGACTAGTCAGGATTGAGGGTTGATGGAGCAAAGTACAGAGAGATCCTTGATGAAAACCTGCTCCAGAGCACTCAGGACCTTAGACTGGGGCGAAGGTTCACCTTCCAACAGAATAACGACACTAAGCACACAGCCAAGACAATGCAGGAGTGGCTTCAGGACAAGTCTCTGAATGCCCTTAAGTGGTCCAGCGAGAGCCCAGACTTGAACCTGATCGAACATCTCTGGAGAGACCTGAAAATAGCTGTGCAGAGACGCTCCCCATCCAACCTGACAGAGCTTGAGAGGATCTGCTTCACATTGATACATACAGTGAAATATCATTCTTCTGTCTATCATTCTTCTTCTCATTCTTCTATCTGTGCTGGAACATCCTGTTGTTGGCATCTCCGCTAATTATAAAGTGGAAATGTCTAAGATTATTTCACCAATGACCACTTCCCTCACCCACCTGTTGAATGCGCCTCGGCAATGTAGACCACCAGGAAGTCTGCCACATCGCTGAAGTCCTTGACGAGTTGCTTGAACTCGCCAAGTTTGTACAGTAACGGGGGTCAGGTACAATTTTCAAAACTCAACACCAACCGTCTATTGTCTGGCAGACAAAAATTCACAGAATAAATTAAAGTAGCCTCGTATTTAGAACGGAAATTGTTTAAATTGGCATACTGAAGTATACTTCACACAGAGTTGTTCCACCTGAAAAAGCACAATGTCTCTATGTTTGACAAGTAGTATGAAGCTGCGGCTTGGAGTATTGTTTAATAATACTATGTAATGTATTCTCATTGAATTTGGTGATGTTTTTTTCCCCCCCTGTTCAGAGAAATTTTCCATTGAAGTAGCTTTCATTTCCTCCATAAATTAGTTTGAAAGTATAAGGTTGCTCAGGTTTGGTCCTGTAACGCCCTGGCCATAGAGAGGGGTTTTTTGTTCTTTATTTTGGTTAGGCCAAGGTGTTACATTGGGTGGGCGTTCTATGTTCCTTTCTCTATGTTTTTGTATTTCTTTGTTTTGGGCCGTGTGTGGCTCCCAATCAGGCACAGCTGAAGCTCGTTATTGCTGATTGGGAGTCACACATAAGGAGCATGTTTTTCCTTTGGGTTTTGTGGGTAATTGTTTCTGTTAGTGTTTTGCACCTGACAGGACTGTTTGGCTGTCGGTTTTCCTGGTTTTTGTAGTGGTCTCTTTGTTTGAATTAAATGTCAAGATGAACACTAACTCCGCTGCACCTTGGTCTTCTTCCGACGACAGCCCTTACATGTCCAAATGGGATATTGGGTACTATATTTATTGAATAGTATGAATCCTATAAATTGAAATGGACAATTTGAGTGCAATCAATTAGCTTAATTTCTCAAACAAAACATTGTTGCAGGAATGCTTATCTTGTCTGTTTCTAACTACAGAAACCATTTCAGAACAATTTGAGATGGTGGTTGTCATGACTTGCTGAAAAGAAATGGAAGGACTCCATAAGCAGTCGTCAACTCACCTTTCAAATACTTGTCGATATGGGCGGTCTTGCCATCTAATCTAACCACAGGTGAATCGGGAGTTTTGTAGCCCACAAAAGCTTATTTACCGAAACAGTCCATATGTGCCCTATCACAATCTTAACGAAATTCAGTGACATAAAAGCCGGTGCTTCTGGGTCATCGTTATGCTTTCACACATTTTTAAGTTAAGTTTCTTGGTCAAACTTGGTAAAATCAAATTCGGAAGTGTCAGAAACATACATTGGATAAGCGCAAAACAACATAAACATGGCGTTGACAAATAAATTAACAATTTCCATATTACATTTATTTGTATTTTGTTGTCAGCGAATGAATAGCCTACGAGTGCTTGCGAACGACTGGAATCGTTTCCTAGCCTATTTTATGGCAGCAGAGTGTATTTATTAAAACAACACTCTCTCCAAAGACCCTAGATAAAGCTATAACGTTACATCTTCTAAACTATGCTGCGTTCATAACCAAGTGGGAAGTAAGAATTTACCACATACGACTGGGATCTATCCACTTGAACACACCAACTGGTAATTAATTGTGGGAAACTTGATTATCATCCTGAGCTCCCACTTCTCCCACATGCTGACCTCTGAAGTTACTAAGAAAATGACCTCGATAACAGCATTTTCGGCAGTTAAATGCAACAACAAAACATTATTTATAGAAGGCAACATATTAATGTTTTTTTAACCCTATGTGTTTACAAGAATGATAGCTGTAATTTTTGTTTATGGTTTATGCAGCTTGTTGGCCATTAGCCGAATGGCATCTCTCAACGAGTTCAAAGCACAGCTTCTACCCCCAAGCCATAAGACTCCTGAACATCTAACCAAATGGCTACCTAGACTATTTGCGTTGCCTCCCCCCTTCTTCTACGCTGCTGCTACTCTCTGTTATTATCTATGCATAGTCACTTTAATAATTCTACCTACATGTACATATTACCTCGACTAACCGGTGCCCCCGCACATTGACTCTATACCGGTACCACCTGTATATAGCCTCGCTATTGTTATTTTACTGATGCTCTTTAATTATTTGTTACTTTTATTTCGTTTTTTTAGGTGTTTTCTTAAAACTGCATTGTTGGTTAAGGGCTTGTAAATAAGCATTTCACTGTAAGGTCTACATCTGTTGTATTCAGGGCATTTGACAAATAAAATTTGATTTGAATGTGTCCAACTGGTATTTACTAGAATGCATCCGACTGGTATTTACGATTTCAGAACTGGCAAATTTCCACCTCCCACTTAGTTAGGAATGCAGCATTATTGGGCAGTTTCCCATTGTGAAAAATGGTTAAGGTTCTTGTCTGTGTAAGTGGAAGTTCCCAACTCTCTCGTGACCATCTTTGAGCACGCTTTCCTGGGTGCTCGTGTGACCATCTTTGAGCACGCTTTCCTGGGTGCTCGTGTGACCATCTTTGAGCACGCTTTCCTGGGTGCTCGTGTGACCATCTTTGAGCACGCTTTCCTGGGTGCTTGTGTGACCATCTTTGAGCACGCTTTCCTGGGTGCTCGTGTGACCATCTTTGAGCACGCTTTCCTGGGTGCTCGTGTGACCATCTTTGAGCACGCTTTCCTGGGTGCTTGTGTGACCATCTTTGAGCACGCTTTCCTGGGTGCTCGTGTGACCATCTTTGAGCACGCTTTCCTGGGTGCTCGTGTGACCATCTTTGAGCACGCTTTCCTGGGTGCTCGTGTGACCATCTTTGAGCACGCTTTCCTGGGTGAGCTCACGCGAGAAAGCATGCTCATGCAAGAAAGCATGCTCATACAAGAGAGAACACCCACTTACACAGACAGGAACCTTGACCATTTTTTTCAATAGGAAACGGCCTTTATTATTATTTGTTTTTTTTCAACCTTTATTTAACTAGGCAAGTCAGTTAAGAACAAATTATTATATACAATGACGGCCTACCAAAAGCTAAAAGGCCTCCTGCGGGTACGGGGGCTGAGATTAAACATTTAAAAAGCACACATCACGACAAGAGAGACACCACAACACTACATAAAGAGAGACCTAAGACAACAACATAGCAAGGCAGCAACACATGACAACACAGCATGGTAGCAACACCACATGACAACAACATGGTAATGCAGCAACACAACATGGCAGCAGAACAACATGGTAGCAGCACAAAACATGGTACAAACATTACTGGGCACTGACAACAGCACAACTTTAAGCGACATCTTCATTATCCACCATCGTTCCTCCCTCCTCGAATGTCATGTTGGCTTTTGTCTAAATATAGGCTACTTTGTTAAGTAAAATGGTGTCATACATTTTGCCTAAAAAAATTATAAGCCATATTGCTTGGGCCCATTCATGTCTTTTAGATCTGAGTTGGATTATTTTGCACACTGAATTTACTGTAAACTACACCTTGTGAGCGCACTCAACAAATGTAGCCCTCTCTAGGAATAGGGAAAGGAAAGGGAAAGGGAGATACCTAGTCAGTTGTACAACTGAATGCATTCAACTGAAATGTGTCTTCCGCATTTAACCTCTCTGAATCAGAGAGGTGCAGGGGCTATAAAGTGGGCTTGTGTGTGTGTGTGTCTCTCTCTCTCTCTCTCTGTAGAAGAGGGTGGGCTTAAGCTGCATCCCTGTCTCACGCCACGGCCATGTAGAAAGAAATGTGTGTTTTTTGCCTGTTTTAACCACACATTTCTTGTTTGTGTACATGGATTTTATAATGACGTATGTTTTTCCCCCCAACACCACTTTACATCAATTTGTATAGCAGACCCTCATGCCAAATTGAGTCAAACTTTTTTTAAATCAACCAAGCATGAGAAGACTTTGCCTTTGTTTTGATTTGTTTCTTTGTCAATTAGGGTGTCGGGGTGAATATGTGGTCTGTCGTATGATAATTTGGTAAAAAGACAATTTGACATCTGCTCAGTACATTGTTTTCACTGAGGAAATGTACGAGTCTGCTGTTAATGATAATGCAGAGGATTTTCCCAAGGTTGCTGTTGACGCATATCCCACGGTGTCACGACTTCCGCCGAAGTCGGCTCCTCTCCTTGTTCGTTTGGGCGGTCGACGTCACCGGCTTTCTAGCCACACACCTACCATGGAGTCAGCAGGAGCAGGTACCCTGGTCAGACGAGTCGAGGAGCGCATCCAGGATCACTCGGCAATGCTGCATCATCTCGGTGCCATGATGGATCGCATTGTCCAGACCATGGACCGCTGGGAGAGACAGGAAGTCTCTCCAGCGCCTCGACCAGCGCAACCGGGGTTACCTCTACCCGTCCCGTCCAGATCCAGTTCCAGTGGGATGCGTCTCTCCCTTCCCAGGGAGTATGATGGGACAACAGCACAGTGCCAGGGGTTCCTCTTACAACTGGACCTCTACCTGGCCACCGTTCACCCAGCTCCCTCGGGAAGGGAGAGAGTGTCCGCCCTCATCTCATGCCTCTCGGGGAGAGCTCTGGAGTGGGCAAACGCCGTGTGGGGAGAAGGAGACGCGGCGTTGGACCACTTCGAGGAGTTCACCCACCGCTTCCGGGCCGTCTTCGACCATCCGCACGAAGGAAGAGCGGCCCTTCCATTTGAGGCAGGGGACGAGGAGCGCACAGGAGTTCGCACTGGTATTCCGGACCTTGGCCGCCGGAGCTGGATGGAACGACAGGGCCCTCATCGACCACTACCGATGCAGCCTGCGCGAGGACGTCCGACAGGAGTTAGCCTGCAGGGATGCCATTATCACTTTTGACCAACTGGTGGATCTATCCATCCGGTTGGATAACCTGCTGGTCACCCGCGGACGTCCAGAGGGGGCTCTGTTGGTTCCATCTTCCAGCACCCCAGCTCCGATGCCCATGGAGCTGGGAGGAGCTGCGCGTAGGGAGGCTGGAGGAGGGGCCTTCACGTGCACCATCTGTGGCCGCAGAGGGCACACTGCCGGTCGGTCCCGGGTTGATCACTCTGGGACTCGAGGCAGCAGGCAGGGCACTCTGGCGTCACCCCTGGTGAGTCTGCACCACTCTCACCGAGAGTACTCTTTTGTCCACCTGTTTGTACCTGTTTGTTTTCCTGAGTTTTCCCCGCATTCACAGCATAAGGCGCTCATCGATTCAGGCACAGCTGGGAATTTTATCGACAGAGCGTTCGCCCTTAGTTTAGGGATCCCCATTATTCCTGTGGTTAGACATTTCCCGGTACACGCTCTGGATAGTCGACCATTAGGGTCCGGGCTAATCAGGGAAGCCACCATCTCCCTGGCCATGGAGACGCAGGGGGGTCACGAGGAGAGAATCAGTCTCTTCCGCATCGACTCTCCTGCATTTCCCATGGTACTAGGCCTTCCCTGGTTGGCTACTCATAAACCCACCATTTCCTGGCAACAGAGGGCTCTCACGGGGTGGTCGCGAGAGTGCTCGGGGAGGTGTGTAGGGGTTTCCGTTGGTGCTACCACGGTGGAAAGTCCAGACCAGGTCTCCACCGTGCGCATCCCCCCAGAATATGCCGATTTGTCTCTCGCTTCTGTAAAAAGAAGGTGACTCAATTACCACCCCATCGACGGGGGGATTGTGCGATAAATCTCCTGGTAGACGCTGCACTTCCCAGGAGTCACGTGTATCGCATTTCCACATCAGGGGTGGAGATGGAGAGTGACCGCATTGCAGCCGTGCGTAATTGGCCGACTCCCACCACGGTAAAGGAGCGATTTTTAGGGTTTGCCCATTACTACCGGAGATTTATCCAGGGTTTTGGCCAGGTGGCTGCTCCCATTACCTCACTGATGAAGGGGGGTCCTGTACCCCTGCAGTGGTCGGTTGAGGCGGACAGGGCTTTTGGGCACCTAAGAGCTCTGTTCACCTTGGCTCCCGAGCTAGCCCATCCGGATCCCTCTTTGGCGTTCATAGTGGAGGTGGATGCGTCCGAGGCTGGGATAGGAGCCATGCTCTCTTAACGCTCGGGCACGCCACCGAAGCTCCACTCCTGTGCTTTCTTCTCGAAGAAGCTCAGCCCGGCGGAGCGGAACTATGATGTGGGGGACCAAGAGCTGTTGGCTGTGGTTAAGGCTTTGAAGGCGTGGAGACATTGGCTTGAGGGGGCTAAACACCCTTTCCTCATCTGGACTGACCCCCACAACCTGGAGTACATCCTGAATCCTCGTCAGGCAAGGTGGGCCATGTTCTTCACCCGTTTTGTGTTTACCCTGTCCTACAGACCAGGTTCCTAGAATGTGAAGGCAGACGCACTGTCCCGGATGTATGACACAGAGGAGCGGCCCATGGATCAGACTCCCATTCTCCCGGCCTCCTGCCTGGTAGCGCCAGTCGTGTGGGAGCTGGACTCGGACATTGAGCAGGCATTGTGTACAGAGCCCGCTCCACTCCAGTGTACCGTCGGGCGTCGGTACATTCCGTCTGCTGTCCGTGACCAGTTGATCACCCTCCTCTGGTCATCCGGGGATTGGTCGGACGGTGCGCTGTTTGACTGGGAAGTACTGGTGGCCCACCTTGGCTAAGGACGTGAGGGTTTATGTTTCCTCCTGCTCAGTATGCGCCCAGTGTAAGGCTCCTAGACACCTGCCCAGAGGAAAGCTACATCCCTTACCCGTTCCAAAACGGCCTTGGTCACACCTGTTGGTGGATTTTCTGACGGATCTTCCTCCCTCACAGGGAAACACCACGATCCTGTCGTCTCCTCCCTCTGCCCGGTCTCCCTACGGCCCTACAAAATGCGGAGGCCCTGTTTACACACGTCTTCCGGCACTACGGGGTCCCTGAGGATATAGTGTCTGATCGAGGTCCCCAGATCACTTCGAGAGTCTGGAGGGCGTTCATGGATCGTCTGGGGTCTCGATCAGCCTCACCTCAGGTTTCCACCCCGAGAGTAATGGGCAGGTGGAAAGAGTGAACCAGGATATGGGCAGGTTTTTGTGGTCCTATTGCCAGGACCGGCCGGTGGAGTGGGTGGCGTTCGTGCCCTGGGCAGAGATGGCGCAGAACTCGCTCCGCCACTCCTCCACTCCTCCACTCCTCCACTAACCTCTCCCCCTTTCAGTGTGTATTGGGGTACCAGCCGGTTCTGGCACCGTGGCATCAGAGTCAGACCGAGGCTCCTGCGATGGACGATTGGTTCCGGCGCGCGGAGGAGACATGGGAAGCCGCCCATGGTCACCTCCAGCAGGCTGCGCTGCGCCAAAAGACCAGCGCGGACCCGGTGTTTGCACCGGGGGACCGGGTCTGGCTCTCGACCCGAAACCTGCCCCTCCGCCTGCCCTGCCGGAAGCTGGGCCCGCGGTTTGTGGGGCCATTTAAAGTCCTGAGGAGAGTGAACGAGGTATGCTACAGGTTACAGCTTCCCCCCGATTACCATATTAACCCCTCGTTCCATGTGTCTCTTCTCAGGCCGGTGCTGGTTGGTCCGCTCCAGGAATCTGAGGTGCGGGAGGTTCCTCCGCTTCGAGGGGGCCCCGGCGTACTCCGTCCGTTCCATCCTGGATTCGAAAGCGTCGGGCGAGGGGCCTTCAGTACCTCGTGGAGTGGGAGGGGTACGGTCCGGAGGAGAGGTGCTGGGTTCCGGAGGCGGATGTGTTGGACCCTGAAATGCTGCGGGAGTTCCACCGTCGCCGGCCGGATCGCCCTGCGCCTCGCCCTCCGGGTCGTGCCCGAGATCAGTGTTGGCGCACCGCTGGAGCCGCGCGTCAAGGGGGGGTACTGTCACGACTTCCGCCAAAGTCGGCTCCTCTCCTTGTTTGGGCGGCGTTCGGCGGTCGACGTCATCGGCTTTCTAGCCATCGCCACTCCTTTTTTTATTTATCCATTTGTTTTGTCTTGTTCTCTGCACACCTGGTTTTCATTCCCCAATCACACTACATGTATTTATTCCTCTGTTCCCCCTCATGTCTTTGTGTGAAATTGTTTGTGTTACGTGTCAATTTTGATGCGCTAGACTGGTGTTTGTTTGTTCCGTGTTTTATTCACGAGGTATGTTTATTTGTTTGAACATAATTATTGTGACTGTTTGCGCGTGTTGCACTTTTGCATATTGGCTGGAGGATTCGGCGCTTTGGATTCGACGCATCCGTCTGTTGGTTTCTCCTGCCTTAATAAAGTGTGCGCCTGTTCACAACTCTCTGCTCTCCTGCACCTGACTCCGCTCCCAGTACGCACACCATTGACACACGGTAGTTATTGGGGTCAAATTTGTCTCCATTGGGGTGATCAGTCCTTGGTGCCAAATATTGGGGAAGATGCCAGAGCTAAGGATTGTGTTAAAGAGTTTAAGTATAGCCAATTGGAATTTGTGGTCTGTATATTTGATCATTTCATTTAAGATAATTTTTAATTTTAAATTTAAATACCATCAACACCACAGGCCTTTTTGGGTTGGAGGGTTTGTATTTTGTCCTGTAGTTCATTCAATGTAATTGGAGAATCCAATGGGTTCTGGTAGTCTTTAATAGTTGATTCTAAGATTTGTATTTGATCATGTATATGTTTTTGCTGTTTGTTCTTTAGGAATCTCTGAAGCTGGAGATTCCCATCTCCCTCACTAGCTTTAAGCACCAGCTGTCAGAGCAGCTCACAGATCACTGCACCTGTTCATAGCCCATCTGTATACAGCCCATCTATCTACCTCATCCCCATACTGTATTTATTTATTTATTCTGCTCCTTTTGCACCCCAGTATCTCTACTTGCACATCCATCTTTTGCACATCTACCATTCCAGTGTTTAATTGCCATATTGTAATTACTTTGCCACCATGGCCTATTTATTGCCTTAATTCCCTTATCTTACCTCATTTGCACTCACTGTATATAGACTTTTTGTTTTATTTTTTTCTACTGTATTATTGACTGTATGTTTTGTTCATTCCATGTGTAACTCTGTGTTGTATGTGTCTAACTGCTCTGCTTTATCTTGGCCAGGTCGCAGTTGCAAATGAGAACTTGTTCTCAACTAGCCTACCTGGTTAAATAAAGGTGAAATGAAATTAAATAAAAAAAATAGGGCCAAAATAATTGGAGAAGTGGTATATCCATACATCAAATCAACAATCAAATCTAATCAAATCTAATTATATTAGTCACATGCGCCGAATACAACAGGTGTAGACCTTACAGTGAAATGTTTACTTACAAGCCCCTAACCAACAGTGCAGTTTAAAAAATATGAATAATAATAAGAAATAAAAGGAACAAGTAATAAAAGATCAGCAGTAAAATAACAATAGCGAGACTATATACAGACTATATATCAAGAGAAGATTCTCAAAATGGAAAAGTTTAATGGGAAGTAGATTAAAAGCCATGTCCCTGGTGCTTATTGCTAGATTGAGGGGAGTCATCACTGGGGTCCAATACCAAATAAAATCACATTTTATTTGTCACATGCGTTGAATACAACAGGTGTAGACCTGACAGTGAAATGCTTACTTATAAGCCCTTAACCAACAATACAGTTTTAAGAAAATACCTTTAAAAAAGTAAGAGATAAGTATAACAAAAAATTAAAGCATTTAACTGCAAGATCTACACTTGTTGTATTCGGCGCATGTGACTAATACAATTTGATTTGATTTGATAGGTTTCTCAATTTCTTTCGTTGGTTTTTGCATTCTTCATCGAACTATTTGTCATTGTTTTTCATTTTCTTAGGTTGTCAGACCTTGTATATTCTGGGATGAGATTGTAAAAGCTTTGTGTTCAATAGAGTCAAGTGTTGTTTAGGCCCTGGACCATTACAGTAGGTGTGAGCAGAGCATGTTGAGCATCTGATACATACCTCTTAGGTCGCAGGCTTGGGCGGGTGTATTAGTGGGGGTTGGGCCTTGTTGTTATCTGTAAGTCGCTCTTATCCAGAGCGACTTACAGTAGTGAATGCATACATTTCATCTTTTTTTTTTTTTGGTACTGGCCCACCGTGGGAATCGAACCCACAACCCTGGCGTTGCACACACCATGCTGGCGTTGCACACACCATGCTGGCATTGCAAACACCATGCTCTACCAACTGAGCCACAGGGAAGGCTACCCTAAAGGTATTTGGTTCTCATTGACAGGCTATTTGACCTACCCTAAAGGTATTTGGTTCTCATTGACAGGCTATTAGACCTACCCTAAAGGTATTCGGTTCTCATTGACAGGCTATTTGACCTACCCTAAAGGTATTTGGTTCTCATTGACAGGCTATTTGACCTACCCTAAAGGTATTCGGTTCTCATTGACAGGCTATTTGACCTACCCAAAAGGTATTCGGTTCTCATTGACAGGCTATTTGACCTACCCTAAAGGCATTCGGTTCTCATTGACAGGCTATTTGCTCATAATTTCCTTGGAACCTGACCATCATCTGCTGTTACGTTAACTTCTAAGCACATCAGTTTGCTCACCCTTAAAACGATTCTCCACGATCGATATCTTCATATCCCACCTACCTTTGGTCCCCGGACAGTCATGCTTGCATTGGTGCGGACAGAGACGCATTGACTCGGATACTGCCGACTCAGTGGATGAATCAGATGTCAGTCAAAGGGAACATGTTGAGAATTGATACATGGAACATTCTTTAAAATGTACTTTGGAAGCGGAGAGGATGCGGTTGGTTAAGACACGCTTTTCTCCGCATTTGGCGGAAGATGCTGATGTACACCAAGTCCGACCATAAAGGAGTCTACGTCTTCTTCCTTTTGACGGCTTATACGGTAGGTGTCATCTAGAAAATGAAGATCTCTCACTTCTTGCATATTTTGTATTTATTGTCACTAAATATTCCATGTTATTTGGCAATTCGGAAGAACGTGCGTAAAAAAACATCTGTTCAAGTTAAGGAGATGGTTTGATTTGGCTTCAGATTTTTATAAGGGATATGTGTTTTTCTCTCCCCGACACAGGTAAATGTGAACACAGAGAATGCACACCGGGAACACTGAAATTCCAATGCAGAAATCCTCAGCACTGTTCGGAATGGTGAGTCACCGCCAAACCCCAGTGTATTCAGACTTCACGGGGCTGACTCTCTCCATGTACAGCAGCAAGTCGGACTTCTGCGCCAGACGCATCGGGAACGATGGTTTTGGAACCCAGACCTGCCGGAGCCCACATCACAACCCCAGTCACTGTCCGAGTCCGAAGCGACTCACCACGCCAGAGGAGCGCTATGGCTCTCAAGAGAAAGGCCATCTGACAGCCAAAGCTACCCGCGCGTGTTTCTCTCTCTCCCCGGAACAAGGTAAAGCAAAACCTATGATTTAACGCGCTCATTGACGCTACTCTGTATCACAGAATGTATTTTAATAATATCTAGATGTTTATAGAAACCATTCGGTTCTTTAAATATACTTTCATATGCGTTCTAAATCTAAAGGTATCACACCAATATTGGGGAAAGGAGTTACTAAACTAATTTGCTAATATTTATGATACAGGGAAAGTCTTTTTTAGAAGTGTATCAGTTAGATCCTCTTATTGTCATTCCTTCCAGTCCTCTGATAATATTTTCTATTATACCACATATCCGTTTACTGTGAAATGGTGCCAGTTTCTATCTATTTGGCTACATATGGCATCCTTAAGTGCACTGTCGTCTTCATATTTGATTCAGATGTACTGTACATTTAGTTGACAGATCCGTGTTTGCAGTTGTGGATTCTACTGTTGATAACCCCCTCGTTAATTAAGTGCCACTGATGTATAGACCTGGTCTTAATAAAGAGCATCACAATGAAAGTCATCTCAGTGACACAAAGTGTAGCCACGTGATGTGATTTAAGTGGTATATGTGGAGTAACTGCCAGAGAAGGGAGCACTTTGACTTCCACTCTAGGGATTATCAACAGAAGAGACTGCACTGATTTTAGAGGAAGTGGCAAGTTCTGATTGAGGAGGACAGATGAGGATGTCTCTGGAGTTTATGAGTGGATAGCATTTATTAAGCTGTTATAGATCACACTTTTGGTTAGGTACAAACCAACATTATTTGAAACCTTATATTTGTAAATTATTTATGTATCCTATTAGCAGAAGATTATTTTAATAAATAAAATGTAAGAGTAAATTAATGAGTAAATATTTCTAATAAATAGATTTTAAGAGTAAATGTCCATTGGTGAATTACCTCAACCACACGAGGTAGTTTCATTTCAACCTCAGCCTTACTGAAAGTAAACATTCCTCGAGGCTTTTCTATAATCTCATTTGTAACCTCCTCACTCAGGTTTATAGAGGAGCATAAATTTTCTTCTACATTTGTTTGTGTTGGCTACTGGTATGAAAGCAATTGTGCTTCATAAAGTAGAGGTGGTATGTACCGTAGCAACAAGTAACCTTGTTTGGGACCCCAATGCTTGTCATAGCTCCTATATCTAAAGCCTAAACTTAAGCTGTCGGCTAACATGATGATGGTGAGTTGTGCAGACAGTCTAATACCCTTCAGTTCAATACACATGCATACTGTTTGTCTCAGAGCTACACCCCACATATAGTATTATTTGTACTGTATGTCATGTGTTGAAGAAGGCCTTTCTATTGTTGAAAATTATAGAATTTTCCAAATTATATTATTTTGTTTGATATTCCCATTTATTTAATCATAAATATTTGTTGTCCTTCACTGCGAATCCTGCCCAGGCCTTGAGTACAGTGACTAGTCTGCAGCCCCTTTCAAACCCACTGATTGTCTGCTTGTCTGGAAACAACGGTCATATACAGTTGACGTCAGAAGTTTACATACACCTTAGCCAAATACATTTAAACTCAGTTTGTCACAATTCTTGACATTTAATCCTGGTAAAAATTCCCTGCCTTCGGTCAGTTAGGATCACCACTTTATTTTAAGAATGTGAAATGTCAGAATAAGAGTAGAGAGAATTATTTATTTCAGCTTTTATTTCTTTCATCACATTCCCAGTGGGTCAGAAGTTTACATACACTCAATTAGTATTTGGTAGCATTGCCTTTAAATTAATTAACTTGGGTCAAACGTTTCGGGTAGCCTTCCACAAGCTTCCCACAATAAATTGGGTGAATTTTGGCCCATTCCTCCTGACAGAGCTGGTGTAACTGAGTCAGGTTTGTAGGCCTCCTTGCTCGCACACGCTTTTTCAGTTCTGCCCACAAATTTTCTCTGGGGATTGAGGTCAGGGCTTTGTGATGGCCACTCCAATACCTTGAATTTGTTGTCCTTAAGCCATTTTCCACAACTTTGGAAGTATGCTTGGGTCATTGTCCATTTGGAAGACCCATTTGCGACCAAGCTTTAACTTCCTGACTGATGTCTTGAGATGTTGCTTCAATATACCCACATAATTTTTCTTCCTAATAATGCCATCTATTTTGTGAAGTTCACCAGTCCCTCCTGCAGCAAAGCACCCCCACAACATGATGCTGCCACCCCCGTGCTTCACGGATGGGATGGTGTTCTTCGGCTTGCAAGCATCCCCTTTTTACTCCAAACATAACGATGGTCATTATGGCCAAACAGTTCTATTTTTGTTTCATCAGACCAGAGGACATTTCTCCAAAAAGTACGATCTTTGTCCCCATGTGCAGTTGCAAACCGTAGTCTGGCTTTTTTATGGTGGTTTTGGAGCAGTGGCTTCTTCCTTGCTGAGCGGCCTTTCAGGTTATGTCGATTTAGGACTTGTTTTACTGTGGATATAGATACTTTTGTACCTGTTTCCTCCAGCATCTCCACAAGGTCCTTTCCTGTTGTTCTGGGATTGATTTGCACTTTTCGCACCAAAGAACTTTCATCTCTAGGAGACAGAACACGTCTTCTTCCTGAGCGGTATGACAACTGTGTGGTCCCATGGTGTTTATACTTGCGTACTATTGTTTGTACAGATGAATGTGGTACCTTCAGGCTTTTGGAAATTGCTCCCAAGGATGAACCAGACTTGTGGAGGTCTACAATTTTTTTTCTGAGGTCTTGCTGGTTTCTTTTGATTTTCCCATGATGTCAAGCAAAGAGGCACAGAGTTTGAAGGTAGGCATTGAAATACATCCACAGGTACACCTCCAATTGACTCAAATTATGTCAATTAGGCTATTAGAAGCTTCTAAAGCCATGACATCATTTTCTGGAATTTTCCAAGCTGTTTAAAGGCACAGTCAGCTTATTGTATGTAAACTTCTGACCCACTGGAATTTTGATACAGTGAATTATATGTAAAATAATCTGTCTGTAAACAATTGTTGGAAAAATTACTTGTGTCATGCACAAAGTAGATGTCCTAACCGACTTGCCAAAACTAGTTTGTTAACAAGTAATTTGTGGAGTGGTTGAAAAACGAGTTTTAATGACTCCAACCTAAGTGTATGTAAACTTCCGACTTCAACTGCTTGCTTCAGCTGTCCAATATTTATATATATATATATATATATATATATATATATATATATATAGACACCATTGTATAGAAACCCGGACTATGTGGGGAAAAGCCTGTTCTACTTCATGCCTTTCGTCTACTTTACATCCTGTTGAGAAGAGATGATAGTGTGTTGTTGTGCAGGAGAGAGAGAGAAAGAGGGTGGAGGTAATTACTCGCTCATCCTAATTTATGATGATACAAAACCCACTTTTATATTAGCAATCATCTTTTCACAAAAAGAGGCTCAAAGGATTTGATTATTGTTTTTCCTGGCCAAACACGAAACATATGTCTCCAAATGTGTCTCAGCGTTCCCTGGCCATGGAGACGCAGGGGGGTCACGAGGAGAGAATCAGTCTCTTCCGCATCGACTCTCCTGCATTTCCCATGGTACTAGGCCTTCCCTGGTTGGCTACTCATAAACCCACCATTTCCTGGCAACAGAGGGCTCTCACGGGGTGGTCGCGAGAGTGCTCGGGGAGGTGTGTAGGGGTTTCCGTTGGTGCTACCACGGTGGAAAGTCCAGACCAGGTCTCCACCGTGCGCATCCCCCCAGAATATGCCGATTTGTCTCTCGCTTCTGTAAAAAGAAGGTGACTCAATTACCACCCCATCGACGGGGGGATTGTGCGATAAATCTCCTGGTAGACGCTGCACTTCCCAGGAGTCACGTGTATCGCATTTCCACATCAGGGGTGGAGATGGAGAGTGACCGCATTGCAGCCGTGCGTAATTGGCCGACTCCCACCACGGTAAAGGAGCGATTTTTAGGGTTTGCCCATTACTACCGGAGATTTATCCAGGGTTTTGGCCAGGTGGCTGCTCCCATTACCTCACTGATGAAGGGGGGTCCTGTACCCCTGCAGTGGTCGGTTGAGGCGGACAGGGCTTTTGGGCACCTAAGAGCTCTGTTCACCTTGGCTCCCGAGCTAGCCCATCCGGATCCCTCTTTGGCGTTCATAGTGGAGGTGGATGCGTCCGAGGCTGGGATAGGAGCCATGCTCTCTTAACGCTCGGGCACGCCACCGAAGCTCCACTCCTGTGCTTTCTTCTCGAAGAAGCTCAGCCCGGCGGAGCGGAACTATGATGTGGGGGACCAAGAGCTGTTGGCTGTGGTTAAGGCTTTGAAGGCGTGGAGACATTGGCTTGAGGGGGCTAAACACCCTTTCCTCATCTGGACTGACCCCCACAACCTGGAGTACATCCTGAATCCTCGTCAGGCAAGGTGGGCCATGTTCTTCACCCGTTTTGTGTTTACCCTGTCCTACAGACCAGGTTCCTAGAATGTGAAGGCAGACGCACTGTCCCGGATGTATGACACAGAGGAGCGGCCCATGGATCAGACTCCCATTCTCCCGGCCTCCTGCCTGGTAGCGCCAGTCGTGTGGGAGCTGGACTCGGACATTGAGCAGGCATTGTGTACAGAGCCCGCTCCACTCCAGTGTACCGTCGGGCGTCGGTACATTCCGTCTGCTGTCCGTGACCAGTTGATCACCCTCCTCTGGTCATCCGGGGATTGGTCGGACGGTGCGCTGTTTGACTGGGAAGTACTGGTGGCCCACCTTGGCTAAGGACGTGAGGGTTTATGTTTCCTCCTGCTCAGTATGCGCCCAGTGTAAGGCTCCTAGACACCTGCCCAGAGGAAAGCTACATCCCTTACCCGTTCCAAAACGGCCTTGGTCACACCTGTTGGTGGATTTTCTGACGGATCTTCCTCCCTCACAGGGAAACACCACGATCCTGTCGTCTCCTCCCTCTGCCCGGTCTCCCTACGGCCCTACAAAATGCGGAGGCCCTGTTTACACACGTCTTCCGGCACTACGGGGTCCCTGAGGATATAGTGTCTGATCGAGGTCCCCAGATCACTTCGAGAGTCTGGAGGGCGTTCATGGATCGTCTGGGGTCTCGATCAGCCTCACCTCAGGTTTCCACCCCGAGAGTAATGGGCAGGTGGAAAGAGTGAACCAGGATATGGGCAGGTTTTTGTGGTCCTATTGCCAGGACCGGCCGGTGGAGTGGGTGGCGTTCGTGCCCTGGGCAGAGATGGCGCAGAACTCGCTCCGCCACTCCTCCACTCCTCCACTCCTCCACTAACCTCTCCCCCTTTCAGTGTGTATTGGGGTACCAGCCGGTTCTGGCACCGTGGCATCAGAGTCAGACCGAGGCTCCTGCGATGGACGATTGGTTCCGGCGCGCGGAGGAGACATGGGAAGCCGCCCATGGTCACCTCCAGCAGGCTGCGCTGCGCCAAAAGACCAGCGCGGACCCGGTGTTTGCACCGGGGGACCGGGTCTGGCTCTCGACCCGAAACCTGCCCCTCCGCCTGCCCTGCCGGAAGCTGGGCCCGCGGTTTGTGGGGCCATTTAAAGTCCTGAGGAGAGTGAACGAGGTATGCTACAGGTTACAGCTTCCCCCCGATTACCATATTAACCCCTCGTTCCATGTGTCTCTTCTCAGGCCGGTGCTGGTTGGTCCGCTCCAGGAATCTGAGGTGCGGGAGGTTCCTCCGCTTCGAGGGGGCCCCGGCGTACTCCGTCCGTTCCATCCTGGATTCGAAAGCGTCGGGCGAGGGGCCTTCAGTACCTCGTGGAGTGGGAGGGGTACGGTCCGGAGGAGAGGTGCTGGGTTCCGGAGGCGGATGTGTTGGACCCTGAAATGCTGCGGGAGTTCCACCGTCGCCGGCCGGATCGCCCTGCGCCTCGCCCTCCGGGTCGTGCCCGAGATCAGTGTTGGCGCACCGCTGGAGCCGCGCGTCAAGGGGGGGTACTGTCACGACTTCCGCCAAAGTCGGCTCCTCTCCTTGTTTGGGCGGCGTTCGGCGGTCGACGTCATCGGCTTTCTAGCCATCGCCACTCCTTTTTTTATTTATCCATTTGTTTTGTCTTGTTCTCTGCACACCTGGTTTTCATTCCCCAATCACACTACATGTATTTATTCCTCTGTTCCCCCTCATGTCTTTGTGTGAAATTGTTTGTGTTACGTGTCAATTTTGATGCGCTAGACTGGTGTTTGTTTGTTCCGTGTTTTATTCACGAGGTATGTTTATTTGTTTGAACATAATTATTGTGACTGTTTGCGCGTGTTGCACTTTTGCATATTGGCTGGAGGATTCGGCGCTTTGGATTCGACGCATCCGTCTGTTGGTTTCTCCTGCCTTAATAAAGTGTGCGCCTGTTCACAACTCTCTGCTCTCCTGCACCTGACTCCGCTCCCAGTACGCACACCATTGACACACGGTAGTTATTGGGGTCAAATTTGTCTCCATTGGGGTGATCAGTCCTTGGTGCCAAATATTGGGGAAGATGCCAGAGCTAAGGATTGTGTTAAAGAGTTTAAGTATAGCCAATTGGAATTTGTGGTCTGTATATTTGATCATTTCATTTAAGATAATTTTTAATTTTAAATTTAAATACCATCAACACCACAGGCCTTTTTGGGTTGGAGGGTTTGTATTTTGTCCTGTAGTTCATTCAATGTAATTGGAGAATCCAATGGGTTCTGGTAGTCTTTAATAGTTGATTCTAAGATTTGTATTTGATCATGTATATGTTTTTGCTGTTTGTTCTTTAGGAATCTCTGAAGCTGGAGATTCCCATCTCCCTCACTAGCTTTAAGCACCAGCTGTCAGAGCAGCTCACAGATCACTGCACCTGTTCATAGCCCATCTGTATACAGCCCATCTATCTACCTCATCCCCATACTGTATTTATTTATTTATTCTGCTCCTTTTGCACCCCAGTATCTCTACTTGCACATCCATCTTTTGCACATCTACCATTCCAGTGTTTAATTGCCATATTGTAATTACTTTGCCACCATGGCCTATTTATTGCCTTAATTCCCTTATCTTACCTCATTTGCACTCACTGTATATAGACATTTTGTTTTATTTTTTTCTACTGTATTATTGACTGTATGTTTTGTTCATTCCATGTGTAACTCTGTGTTGTATGTGTCTAACTGCTCTGCTTTATCTTGGCCAGGTCGCAGTTGCAAATGAGAACTTGTTCTCAACTAGCCTACCTGGTTAAATAAAGGTGAAATGAAATTAAATAAAAAAAATAGGGCCAAAATAATTGGAGAAGTGGTATATCCATACATCAAATCAACAATCAAATCTAATCAAATCTAATTATATTAGTCACATGCGCCGAATACAACAGGTGTAGACCTTACAGTGAAATGTTTACTTACAAGCCCCTAACCAACAGTGCAGTTTAAAAAATATGAATAATAATAAGAAATAAAAGGAACAAGTAATAAAAGATCAGCAGTAAAATAACAATAGCGAGACTATATACAGACTATATATCAAGAGAAGATTCTCAAAATGGAAAAGTTTAATGGGAAGTAGATTAAAAGCCATGTCCCTGGTGCTTATTGCTAGATTGAGGGGAGTCATCACTGGGGTCCAATACCAAATAAAATCACATTTTATTTGTCACATGCGTTGAATACAACAGGTGTAGACCTGACAGTGAAATGCTTACTTATAAGCCCTTAACCAACAATACAGTTTTAAGAAAATACCTTTAAAAAAGTAAGAGATAAGTATAACAAAAAATTAAAGCATTTAACTGCAAGATCTACACTTGTTGTATTCGGCGCATGTGACTAATACAATTTGATTTGATTTGATAGGTTTCTCAATTTCTTTCGTTGGTTTTTGCATTCTTCATCGAACTATTTGTCATTGTTTTTCATTTTCTTAGGTTGTCAGACCTTGTATATTCTGGGATGAGATTGTAAAAGCTTTGTGTTCAATAGAGTCAAGTGTTGTTTAGGCCCTGGACCATTACAGTAGGTGTGAGCAGAGCATGTTGAGCATCTGATACATACCTCTTAGGTCGCAGGCTTGGGCGGGTGTATTAGTGGGGGTTGGGCCTTGTTGTTCTGCTCACGGCCTGGGCATGGGGGGGGGGGGACAGAAGGGGCATAGGTCTGATCTGGTGGGGCCTATATAGGGTTTGGCGAGGGTTTGTTTGGGGTAGTCTCAGCAGGTTGGGGTGTGGCTGGTAAAGCTGTGGTCTGGGTGTAGGTCCTCTTTGCATGGGTTCTCTCAGCGCAGGTCTTGTTGTTCTGCTCACTGGGTGTCTGTTGCTCTGTTGTTCTGTTGTTCTGTTGCTCTGTTGTTCTGTTGTTCTGTTGCTCTGTCGTTCTGTTGTTCTGTTGTTCTGTTGCTCTGTTGTTCTGTTGTTCTGTTGCTGTGTTGCTGTGTTGCTCTGTTGCTCTGTTGTTCTGTTGTTCTGTTGCTCTGTTGTTCTGTTGCTGTGTTGCTCTGTTGCTCTGTTGTTCTGTTGCTCTGTTGTTCTGTTGTTCTGTTGTTTTGTTGCTGTGTTGCTCTGTTGTTCTGTTGCTGTGTTGCTCTGTTATCCTGTTGTTCTGTTGTTCTGTTGTTCCGTTGTTCCGTTGCTCCGTTGTTCCGTTGCTCTGTTGCTCCTGTGTTTCAGGGTGACGTCCTTCAGGATCCTGGCAAAAGTTGGGATTGCTGCCTTGTAGAGGTGAACTTGGTCATAAAGGCTGTTCAAGTTCAGGGTGGATTGGTGGGCCAGTCCCGGGAAATGCTTGCATTCACCCGCTGTATGGTGGCAAGGTGAATGTATTTTCATGGTAGCAGGGTGAAGATAACCACTTGTGTGTTGGGGAAAGTGGAAGAAGCTTTTTCAATCACTCCCTTGAGTGCTGTGGCCACCCTTTCCTGCTGAGCCCTCATGTAATTTGTGCCCCAGTCAATTATGATGAGGCTGGGGCACCCTAGTCTGTCCTCTGACAACAGCTCCAGGGCATCTCAATTACATTCAATGTAAGGGGCTTTATTGGCATGGGAAACATATGCTAACATTGCCAAAGCAAGTTAAGTAGATAATAAACAAAAGTGAAATAAACTATAAAAATGAACAGTAAACATCACACTCACAAAAGTTCCAAAAGAATAAAGACATCTCCAATCAATATCATCTCTCTCTCTCTCTCTCTCTCTCTCTCTCTGTGTTGATCAGATACGGAATCCCCCACTAGATGTCACTACTTAGTCGTACTGTCCTGCTATTCATACAGTATCTCCTATTGTCGTCAACTAATAGCCATATCGTTAGCACATTTTTACATGCAAATGTTAGTCATTTAGGTCTACCGCCATTTCTATATTTTTGTATATGCTCCAATAAGGTCTATTCACATGAAGATTATTATATATCACATTATTATTTTATTTTAAGCCGCATGTGCGATCATGCTTAGGCCTATATAGTTAAATTAATTAATTTTACTAATCACATGCATGCTTTTATTGAGGTAATCATTGATCATTTGAATGGACGTGAATAGGGCTTGTAATGTTCTTGATTAGGCTTTGTTCACACAGGCTGTCTTTAAAAAAAAATCTTGATGAAATAATCGACTCTTGTTATATTTCCTTTTTATGCTTTGCTTAAAAATAATATACATACATCAGAATGTAGACACGAGGTAGCCTACATTTCAATGACATTTAATGTTGGCCTATGCCTATTGAACGAACAATACGCAGGGGCCTACTACATCATTGTTTTCTTTTTTTTTACCCCGATATGTGACCTGATAGGCTATTTGTCTCTATCATATAAAATACATGTTCCCTCATTCCTAATCGATTCCTAACTGAAGTTTGCGCTATAAAAATGCCTGTAGACCTACCCTAAAGGTATTCGGTTCTCATTGACAGGCTATTTGACCTACCCTAAAGGTATTTAGTTCTCATTGACAGGCTATTTGACCTACATTTTTACATTTTTAGTCATTTAGCAGACGCTCTTATCCAGAGCGACTTACAGTAGTGAATGCATACATTTCATCTTTTTTTTTTTTTGGTACTGGCCCACCGTGGGAATCGAACCCACAACCCTGGCGTTGCACACACCATGCTGGCGTTGCACACACCATGCTGGCATTGCAAACACCATGCTCTACCAACTGAGCCACAGGGAAGGCTACCCTAAAGGTATTTGGTTCTCATTGACAGGCTATTTGACCTACCCTAAAGGTATTTGGTTCTCATTGACAGGCTATTAGACCTACCCTAAAGGTATTCGGTTCTCATTGACAGGCTATTTGACCTACCCTAAAGGTATTTGGTTCTCATTGACAGGCTATTTGACCTACCCTAAAGGTATTCGGTTCTCATTGACAGGCTATTTGACCTACCCAAAAGGTATTCGGTTCTCATTGACAGGCTATTTGACCTACCCTAAAGGCATTCGGTTCTCATTGACAGGCTATTTGCTCATAATTTCCTTGGAACCTGACCATCATCTGCTGTTACGTTAACTTCTAAGCACATCAGTTTGCTCACCCTTAAAACGATTCTCCACGATCGATATCTTCATATCCCACCTACCTTTGGTCCCCGGACAGTCATGCTTGCATTGGTGCGGACAGAGACGCATTGACTCGGATACTGCCGACTCAGTGGATGAATCAGATGTCAGTCAAAGGGAACATGTTGAGAATTGATACATGGAACATTCTTTAAAATGTACTTTGGAAGCGGAGAGGATGCGGTTGGTTAAGACACGCTTTTCTCCGCATTTGGCGGAAGATGCTGATGTACACCAAGTCCGACCATAAAGGAGTCTACGTCTTCTTCCTTTTGACGGCTTATACGGTAGGTGTCATCTAGAAAATGAAGATCTCTCACTTCTTGCATATTTTGTATTTATTGTCACTAAATATTCCATGTTATTTGGCAATTCGGAAGAACGTGCGTAAAAAAACATCTGTTCAAGTTAAGGAGATGGTTTGATTTGGCTTCAGATTTTTATAAGGGATATGTGTTTTTCTCTCCCCGACACAGGTAAATGTGAACACAGAGAATGCACACCGGGAACACTGAAATTCCAATGCAGAAATCCTCAGCACTGTTCGGAATGGTGAGTCACCGCCAAACCCCAGTGTATTCAGACTTCACGGGGCTGACTCTCTCCATGTACAGCAGCAAGTCGGACTTCTGCGCCAGACGCATCGGGAACGATGGTTTTGGAACCCAGACCTGCCGGAGCCCACATCACAACCCCAGTCACTGTCCGAGTCCGAAGCGACTCACCACGCCAGAGGAGCGCTATGGCTCTCAAGAGAAAGGCCATCTGACAGCCAAAGCTACCCGCGCGTGTTTCTCTCTCTCCCCGGAACAAGGTAAAGCAAAACCTATGATTTAACGCGCTCATTGACGCTACTCTGTATCACAGAATGTATTTTAATAATATCTAGATGTTTATAGAAACCATTCGGTTCTTTAAATATACTTTCATATGCGTTCTAAATCTAAAGGTATCACACCAATATTGGGGAAAGGAGTTACTAAACTAATTTGCTAATATTTATGATACAGGGAAAGTCTTTTTTAGAAGTGTATCAGTTAGATCCTCTTATTGTCATTCCTTCCAGTCCTCTGATAATATTTTCTATTATACCACATATCCGTTTACTGTGAAATGGTGCCAGTTTCTATCTATTTGGCTACATATGGCATCCTTAAGTGCACTGTCGTCTTCATATTTGATTCAGATGTACTGTACATTTAGTTGACAGATCCGTGTTTGCAGTTGTGGATTCTACTGTTGATAACCCCCTCGTTAATTAAGTGCCACTGATGTATAGACCTGGTCTTAATAAAGAGCATCACAATGAAAGTCATCTCAGTGACACAAAGTGTAGCCACGTGATGTGATTTAAGTGGTATATGTGGAGTAACTGCCAGAGAAGGGAGCACTTTGACTTCCACTCTAGGGATTATCAACAGAAGAGACTGCACTGATTTTAGAGGAAGTGGCAAGTTCTGATTGAGGAGGACAGATGAGGATGTCTCTGGAGTTTATGAGTGGATAGCATTTATTAAGCTGTTATAGATCACACTTTTGGTTAGGTACAAACCAACATTATTTGAAACCTTATATTTGTAAATTATTTATGTATCCTATTAGCAGAAGATTATTTTAATAAATAAAATGTAAGAGTAAATTAATGAGTAAATATTTCTAATAAATAGATTTTAAGAGTAAATGTCCATTGGTGAATTACCTCAACCACACGAGGTAGTTTCATTTCAACCTCAGCCTTACTGAAAGTAAACATTCCTCGAGGCTTTTCTATAATCTCATTTGTAACCTCCTCACTCAGGTTTATAGAGGAGCATAAATTTTCTTCTACATTTGTTTGTGTTGGCTACTGGTATGAAAGCAATTGTGCTTCATAAAGTAGAGGTGGTATGTACCGTAGCAACAAGTAACCTTGTTTGGGACCCCAATGCTTGTCATAGCTCCTATATCTAAAGCCTAAACTTAAGCTGTCGGCTAACATGATGATGGTGAGTTGTGCAGACAGTCTAATACCCTTCAGTTCAATACACATGCATACTGTTTGTCTCAGAGCTACACCCCACATATAGTATTATTTGTACTGTATGTCATGTGTTGAAGAAGGCCTTTCTATTGTTGAAAATTATAGAATTTTCCAAATTATATTATTTTGTTTGATATTCCCATTTATTTAATCATAAATATTTGTTGTCCTTCACTGCGAATCCTGCCCAGGCCTTGAGTACAGTGACTAGTCTGCAGCCCCTTTCAAACCCACTGATTGTCTGCTTGTCTGGAAACAACGGTCATATACAGTTGACGTCAGAAGTTTACATACACCTTAGCCAAATACATTTAAACTCAGTTTGTCACAATTCTTGACATTTAATCCTGGTAAAAATTCCCTGCCTTCGGTCAGTTAGGATCACCACTTTATTTTAAGAATGTGAAATGTCAGAATAAGAGTAGAGAGAATTATTTATTTCAGCTTTTATTTCTTTCATCACATTCCCAGTGGGTCAGAAGTTTACATACACTCAATTAGTATTTGGTAGCATTGCCTTTAAATTAATTAACTTGGGTCAAACGTTTCGGGTAGCCTTCCACAAGCTTCCCACAATAAATTGGGTGAATTTTGGCCCATTCCTCCTGACAGAGCTGGTGTAACTGAGTCAGGTTTGTAGGCCTCCTTGCTCGCACACGCTTTTTCAGTTCTGCCCACAAATTTTCTCTGGGGATTGAGGTCAGGGCTTTGTGATGGCCACTCCAATACCTTGAATTTGTTGTCCTTAAGCCATTTTCCACAACTTTGGAAGTATGCTTGGGTCATTGTCCATTTGGAAGACCCATTTGCGACCAAGCTTTAACTTCCTGACTGATGTCTTGAGATGTTGCTTCAATATACCCACATAATTTTTCTTCCTAATAATGCCATCTATTTTGTGAAGTTCACCAGTCCCTCCTGCAGCAAAGCACCCCCACAACATGATGCTGCCACCCCCGTGCTTCACGGATGGGATGGTGTTCTTCGGCTTGCAAGCATCCCCTTTTTACTCCAAACATAACGATGGTCATTATGGCCAAACAGTTCTATTTTTGTTTCATCAGACCAGAGGACATTTCTCCAAAAAGTACGATCTTTGTCCCCATGTGCAGTTGCAAACCGTAGTCTGGCTTTTTTATGGTGGTTTTGGAGCAGTGGCTTCTTCCTTGCTGAGCGGCCTTTCAGGTTATGTCGATTTAGGACTTGTTTTACTGTGGATATAGATACTTTTGTACCTGTTTCCTCCAGCATCTCCACAAGGTCCTTTCCTGTTGTTCTGGGATTGATTTGCACTTTTCGCACCAAAGAACTTTCATCTCTAGGAGACAGAACACGTCTTCTTCCTGAGCGGTATGACAACTGTGTGGTCCCATGGTGTTTATACTTGCGTACTATTGTTTGTACAGATGAATGTGGTACCTTCAGGCTTTTGGAAATTGCTCCCAAGGATGAACCAGACTTGTGGAGGTCTACAATTTTTTTTCTGAGGTCTTGCTGGTTTCTTTTGATTTTCCCATGATGTCAAGCAAAGAGGCACAGAGTTTGAAGGTAGGCATTGAAATACATCCACAGGTACACCTCCAATTGACTCAAATTATGTCAATTAGGCTATTAGAAGCTTCTAAAGCCATGACATCATTTTCTGGAATTTTCCAAGCTGTTTAAAGGCACAGTCAGCTTATTGTATGTAAACTTCTGACCCACTGGAATTTTGATACAGTGAATTATATGTAAAATAATCTGTCTGTAAACAATTGTTGGAAAAATTACTTGTGTCATGCACAAAGTAGATGTCCTAACCGACTTGCCAAAACTAGTTTGTTAACAAGTAATTTGTGGAGTGGTTGAAAAACGAGTTTTAATGACTCCAACCTAAGTGTATGTAAACTTCCGACTTCAACTGCTTGCTTCAGCTGTCCAATATTTATATATATATATATATATATATATATATATATATATATATAGACACCATTGTATAGAAACCCGGACTATGTGGGGAAAAGCCTGTTCTACTTCATGCCTTTCGTCTACTTTACATCCTGTTGAGAAGAGATGATAGTGTGTTGTTGTGCAGGAGAGAGAGAGAAAGAGGGTGGAGGTAATTACTCGCTCATCCTAATTTATGATGATACAAAACCCACTTTTATATTAGCAATCATCTTTTCACAAAAAGAGGCTCAAAGGATTTGATTATTGTTTTTCCTGGCCAAACACGAAACATATGTCTCCAAATGTGTCTCAGCGTTTACGAGGAGGACCGACTCTTCTGAGCTGAGCACCATTGTGCCCTCACCATCGTCCCAGACCAACATGAATCATGACATTGTCGTTACGATGCTTTTGAATTTGCTTTTTTGTTGTTGTGAATGTGGGAATACCATGATTACGGTCTGTGCATATGAGTATTCAGGAGATACATTTATAGGCCTTTTCTCATTTTCCTGAAAGTAATACATAGGATTGTTAAATGTTGTGCATTTAGAGATATTTATGAAAGGTTAACATGCCCACAAAGTAATGCTCTTTTTAGATTGTATATTCAAACAAGAAAGGGTCATTTTCCTTAAGAAAAATGGTGTGCTTCAGCTGTCCAATGTTTTTTGTGGCAGTGGAAGAATTAAAGATGTTTAATTGTTAGAGGCTTTAAGAATTGAGTCTAGCGTAGTAGCAGAAAGCCAGCATAGAAGCATAAGGCTAGCATAGTAGCAGAAGGCTAGCGTAGCAGCAGAAGGCTTGCGTAGTAGCAGAAGGCTAGCGTAGTAGTAGAAGGCTAGCGTATTAGCAGAAGGCTTGCGTAGTAGCAGAAGGCTAGCATAGTAGCAGAAGGCTAGCGTAGCAGCAGAAGGCTTGCGTAGTAGCAGAAGGCTAGCGTAGTAGTAGAAGGCTAGTGTATTAGCAGAAGGCTTGCGTAGTAGCAGAAGGCTAGCGTAGTAGTAGAAGGCTAGTGTATTAGCAGAAGGCTTGCGTAGTAGCAGAAGGCTAGTGTATTAGCAGAAGGCTTGCGTAGTAGCAGAAGGCTAGTGTATTAGCAGAAGGCTAGCGTAGTAGTAGAAGGCTAGCGTAGTAGCAGAAGGCTTGCGTAGTAGCAGAAGGCTAGCATAGTAGCAGAAGTCTAGAGTAGTAGTAGAAGTCTAGCGTAGTATCAAATCAAATCAAATCAAATGTATTTATAAAGCCGTTTTTATATTAGCCGATGTCACAAAGTGCTGTACAGAAACCCAGCCTAAAACCCCAAACAGCAAGCAATGCAGACGTTGAAGCACAGTAGCTAGGAAAAACACCCTAGAAAGGACAGAACCTAGGAAGAAACCTAGAGAGGAACCAGGCTCTGAGGGGTGGCCAGTCCTCTTCTGGGTGTGCCGGGTGGAGATTTTAACAGTATATGGCCAATATGTTCAAACGTTCATAGATGACCCGCAGGGTCAAATAATAATAATCACAGTGGTTGTAGAGGGTGCAACAGGTCAGCACCTCAGCAGTAAATGTCAGTTGGATTTTCATAGCCGATCATTCAGAGTTAGAGACAGCAGGTGCGGTAGAGAGAGAGAGTGGAAAAAACAGCAGGTCCGGGACAAGGTAGCACGTCCAGTGAACAGGTCAGGGTTCCATAGCCGCAGGCAGAACAGTTGAAACTGGAGAAGCAGCACGATGGTGGAATGGGGACAGCAAGGAGTCATCAGGCCAGGTAGTGCTGAGGCATGGTCCTAGGGCTTAGGTCCTCCAAGAGAGGAAGAGAGAGAGAGAAAAATAGAGAGACAGAGAGAGAGAGAGAATTAGAGGGAGCATACTTAAATTCACACAGGACAGTAGCAGAAGTACTGACTGTATTATCAATAGTAGCAGAATAAACGGAGCAAAAAAATAAACGTCCTCTCACTGTCAACTGCTTTTATTTTCAGCAAACTCAACATGTGTAAATATTTGTATGAACATAACAAGATTCAACAACTGAGACGTAAACTGAACAAGTTCCACAGACATGTGACTAACAGAAATGGAACAATGTGTCCCTGAACAAAGGGGGGGGGGTCAAAATCAAAAGTAACAGTCAGTATCTGGTGTGTGCACCAGCTGCATTAAGTACTGCAGTGCATCTCCTCCTCGTGGACTGCACCAGATTTGCCAGTTCTTGCTGTGAGATGTTACCCAACTCTTCCACCATGGCACCTGCAAGTTCCCAGACATTTCTGGGGGGAATGGCCCTAGCCCTAACACACCGATCCAACAGGTCCCAGACGTTCTCAAAGGGATTGAGATCCGGGCTCTTCGCTGGCCGTGGCAGAACACTGACATTCCTGTCTTGCAGGAAATCACGCACAGAACGAGCAGTGTGGCTGGTGGCATTGTCATGCTGGAGGGTCATGTCAGAATGAGCCTGCAGGAAGGGTACCACATGAGGGAGGAGGATGTCTTCCCTATAACGCATAGCGTTGAGATTGTCTAAATGATGACAAGCTCAGTCCGATGATGCTGTGACACACCGCCCCAGACCATGACGGACCCTCCACCTCCAAATCGATCCCGCTCCAGAGTACAGGCCTCGGTGTAACGCTCATTCCTTCGATGATAAATGCGAATCCAACCATCAACAATTTTTTTGTGAGACAAAACTGCAACTCGTCAGTGAACAGCACTTTTTGCCAGTCCTGTCTGGTCCAGCGACGGTGGGTTTGTGCCCATAGGCAACGTTGTTGCCGGTGATGTCTGGTGAGGACCTGCCTTACAAAAGGTCTACAAGCCCTCAGTCCAGCCTCTCTCAGCCTATTGCGGACAGTCTGAGCACTGATGGAGGGATTGTGTGTTCCTGGTGTAACTTGGGCAGTTGTTGTTGCCATCCTGTACCTGTCCTCCAGGTGTGATGTTCGGATGTACCGATCGTGTGCAGGTGTTGTTATATGTGGTCTGCCACTGCGAGGACGATCAGCTGTCCGTCCTGTCTCTCTGTAGCTCTGTTTTAGGCGTCTCACAGTAATTTGTTGCCCTTGCCACATCTGCAGTGCGTTCCTGGTGTAACTCGGGCAGTTGCCTCCTTGCAGCATACCTAAGGCACGTTCACGCAGATGAGCAGGGACCCTGGGCATCTTTCTTTTGGTGTTTTTCAGTCAGTAGAAAGGCATTTTAGTGTCCTAAGATTTCATAACTGTGACCTTAATTGCCTACCGTCTGTAAGCTGTTAGTGTCTTAACGACCGTTCCACAGGTGCATGTTCATTAATTGTTTATGGTTCATTGAACAAGCATGAGAAATAGTGTTTAAACCCTTTACAATGAAGATCTGTGACGTTACTTGGATTTTTACGAATTATCTTTGAAAGACAGGGTCCTGAAAAAGGGACGTTTATTTTTTTGCTGAGTTTAGTAGCCTTAGTTTAGTGGGTAACATTGAGTAATATTAGTTGTATGGCATGTTTTTTTTGTGTGATCGCGATAGTGTTTACTGTGGGCATGCATGTGCACCACCATTCAAAACATAGTTTTTCAGAATAGCTTTCAGTGTTGTTTTTTGTTGTTGTTGCCTTTTACGAAGTTCAGTCTATTCCTTTGGGTAGGGCCTCAGCACTAACCATTATACTCAGGGTGTGGTGTGTTTTATATAGACAGTACATGTAAATGATCTACTGGGCTCATCAGGCTTTAGTATCATGCTTCATTTCAGTCTGATCTTATTTCATACCCCTCTCTCTCTGGATGAGACTATAGGGTCTCACCTGGAATGTTGGACGATTATTTGTGATTTTTGCCATTGAGTTTCTCTCGGCGGGGAAGTGGGAAAATGGTTTTAGAGTAAAAAGCATACATTTATCAAACATGTATTCAGAGAAAGTGAACTTTTCTCTGTCTTTACCAGCTCTGTATCAGTCTTTTGTCCAAGATATTCAACTTATAGATAGATAGGAAGAATATATTAACTGACAAATGTGAGTTGATTTCTATAGATTTCTTTCCAGACAAAGGGTTTCCCTCACCAGAGTGTTTTAAGAGGCAACACTGCGAGCCAACTGATACCATAAAATATTTCCATGCCTTAAATTCCTCAGAGCCTAATGTAACCAAACTGTCACATAATGGGGATTTAATCAGAGATCCTGAGATGCCTGAGATTGGTGTGTTCAATAGAGGAGCACACATCAGGAAAGATCCATATGGGCACTCGAGGGGAGACCCAGAGTGAGTGTCAGTGTGATAGTGCCAGACCTGAACTGTGTTTGAATCAGTAGTGACTCCTTCCTCCCCACTAGCAAAATGGAATGACCCAGCCGGAGATGATAATAAATATGTCTTAGACTGAAGGCCTTATGCCATGAAAGCCGCTAACTGGGTTTGGGGACATTCCTAAGAAAAGTGTTTTGTGCCAGAGGAAAGTGAAATGATAAAAAAAATCTAACTTCAGTACGATGTCTTCTGTATTAAACTTTTAGAAAATGAATTGTAATCAAATAGTGATGATAATGTTAAACGTTCAATTATATATATTTTTGATTATATTCTCAGGGGGAAGAAAAGCCACAAGATTTGCATGATATTTAGAACCTTGAACAGAAATGTTAACACGGGTCCCAAATGACACCCCATGGGCCCTGGTCAAAACAAGTGCACTATATAAGGGATAGAATGCCATTTAGGATGCACACTACCTTGGGGCTACTGAACTGTAAATATCAGTGCCCACCAGCAAAGACAGTACTTGTCTTGCAACACAGAAAATATCCTCTTCACTGTACTGTTTAAATTCAGTTTTTTTTAAGCTTGTATATTTTACCTCATTTGATACTTTAGTAAAGTTTCTCCTGGCTAGGCCAATGTTGCCGGAGTTTCTATGGCAATGTCCCAAATGGCACCCTCATGGGTCCTGGTCAAAAGTAGTGCACTATATAGGAAATAGGGTGCCATTTGGGATGCAGATATGAGCTTATTTGAGGAAAATGTTTGAATTAGAGCAGAGTGCTAGAGTCCCACGCTTTCTCAGATAAATGCAGCGGTCTGTCTGTTGATTCAGCTCGTGAAAAGATGAGTAATCGACTTTGAGTGAGTCTGTGCGGCAGCTATAACATTTCGCACGCACGCACGCACGTATGCGCGCGCACGCACGCACACACACACACACACACACACACACACACACACACACACACACACACACACAATATTTGGTTTCTGCATGAAGTGGCATTGGCACCCATGATGAATTCCCAATAACTGACTTAGTTTCCTGTGTTTTTCCTAGCAGACGTTTGTGTCCCTTCGAATGAGGAGTAATAATCTGAGTGTTTATGGGAGAAACAGACAAATGTTCTCGACCTCACTTTTGTTTGCTACTGTATCATAGAACAGTGATGAACAGTGCTGCTGTTCTACACCACCTATGGATTCCTGCTCTCCTCTGTGATTGTCTCTAATGTAAGATGCCTGCATAGACAAACACCAAGGTTTTGTTTCAAATGGCACTCTTTTCCCTGTACAGTGCACTTCTTTTGACCAGGGCCCATTGGCCCAAGTTCTGTTGTGAATGCTGCTTCTGCATTAAACATGAAGATACACACACACACACACACACACACACACACACACACACACACACACACACACACACACACACACACACACACACACACACACACACACACACACACACACACACACACACACACACACCGCTGACTCCTTTTCCCAGGATTCCCATCTTCAGCCCACGTCTCTCCCTGTGTGTGACTCGCATGACCTCAGCCGTGAGGCATGGGTAAATATGACGGTGCTGGGTTGGACGTTGGACGGAGGAGTATAATGTTTGCAGCATGTTCCCTTGATTCATGAAGCCGGAGTTGATGATGGCTTTGTTGCGGTATTCCAGTAAAACTTCAGACTGACTTGAGAAAAGGAGAGGCGGGAATGTTCACTGATGGAATGAGAGCACTTCCTTAGTCCTCAGAGAGAGAGAGACAGACAGACAGACAGACAGACAGACAGACAGACAGACAGACAGACAGACAGACAGACAGACAGACAGACAGACAGACAGACAGACAGACAGACAGACAGACAGACAGACAGAGATATGGAGAGATATGGAGAGACACACACAGACAAACAGACAGATAGAGACAGCGAGACCGACAGAGAGAGATAAAGGGAGAGAGAGAGATACACAGCTAACAGTACATAGCTAAAAATATAATAACTCCTGAAACGTTGCTTATTTCAATTTTGTTAATTGTTTTTACTTACTTTGGCAATCTAAACATATGTTTCCGATGCCATTAAAGCCCCTTTGAATTGAATTGAATTGAGAGAAATAACTTTTAAAAGGTTTGTAATGAAGATGTAGTGAAACACTTTTTACTGAACGATTCATTTCCCAATAGCAGCAGTTCTCTCACCAAGGCTTTGTCTTTGTTCCGTGAGTGAACTAATACAGTATGTGTTGTCTTTTGGTGAATCCTCTCCTCAAAGTTGAAATGTTTTCATTCTTATTCCGTTAGTGTGGTATGACTCTGGCATGTCACACTAACCAAAGGCATCCTGACTTTCCAGAGCCAGAGCACTCTGTCAATATAACCCCAACAGTCATTCTGCAAAAATATGATCTGGTTTGAATAAGTGTCGAGATATCTTTGGAATACCAGAGGAAATATGCTTTGGACCTCGGTTTAATCGAGGAAAAACAGCGTTGGCTCAGATATGTCATCATAAAAGGTATTTTTAGCATGAACCTTGCCTTGAGAATCATTTATAACATTTTACCCACACTTTCCTCCTTTTTTTCTTGATATGGCGGATTAAATTCCTCCTTTATGTGAAATGGATCTGATTGTTTTGCCTGAACTTCTTCGCTGACTCCTAGCTGAGATGAAAAAGTGATTCACTCTCTCTCGCTCTCGCTCTTGCTCTCGCTCTCTCTCCCTTCATCTCTCTCTCTCTCTCTCTCTTGCGCTCTCTCTGCCTCTCTCTTTCTCTCTCTCTCGCTCTCTCTCTCTCTCTCTGCCTCTGCATCTCTCTAGCTCTCTCTCTCTTCTTCTCCTTCCTCCCCCCACCCCTCTCTCTCCTCTCTATGCCAGGGTAGGCATGCCACAGCTAACTACACATCCATAAAGCCTGTATTACTCATGCATTTTCAGACGGCAGCGACTGCGTCTCCCCGATCTCGCTGTGTATGACTTAGCTCATGGGTGGCTTTTTCATTTACATCAGGGCTGTGGCACTTGCTGTTCTTGGCTCACTGCTGTCTTGTTTCATCAAAGAAAAATCCACTGGGCACTTGGATGGCTGTCCGCCGCTGTGCTGCCCTGGGCTGCGCTAGCTATCAGAGGCCCATGTAGGATGGATGGGTCAAAGGCTGACATCCTGCCGAACAGCATTGTGGGACGGAGATGTGGCCATCAGGGCCTTGTTTCACTTGACCTTAGACCCTCCTCCCTGGGACAAGTCACACAGAACCTGAAGAGTACTGCTGTTAGTTGGTGGTCGGCCTCGGTCTCTACTATTGAACATGGGGCTTTGTAACCAGCTAGTGCTGCTCTTGTGCTCCAGAATTAGCCTCTATACAGCCTAAGCTTCACCTGTAGTTACTGGTATGGTATGAGCGCATTTTACAGCAAGAAAAAGTATGGCCTGTAGCTTTTGAAGCCAAACCTATTGCCAAAAACTGGTTAGGAAAGAGCATATAGCTGCAAAACTGAACTCAATCTCCATTCCAGTGTACAATACAGTAACAGTACAGACTCTCTTGCGGTTAGTGTCTGAAACCAACGGCCCTTGTTTTTACAAGGCTGGGCATGTCACCGACTAATCACCAAGCCATTCAGGCTTCATCTGAGTGGTCAAAAACAAAATGGGCAAACATGATTCTTGCAGAGCTGTTTTATGCCTTCATTAGTGAAGGGGAGAAATTAGCCAAAAGGCTCAATTTTCTCCTCTCTGTTGTTCGTCTGTGCGTCGGTGCCAGGAAGCTGCCATGGGGCAGTGCCCACTAAGCGGACAACGCAATTGGCTGGCCCAGCCCCAGAGGACTATGAAAGACATTATAAAGTCTAATAGTGCAATATATATATTTTATTACTGCTCATTAATAAAAGCATAGCGTTCTAGAATATTTAGTTATTCTCTTGTCCTTGGCAATCCAATCCAGTCCTCCTGCAACATTAAATGGCACTCCGAAGCTTCCCCCTGCCTGGACCAATAACCGCACAAGAGCAAGCACTGAATTCAGTTTGTTTAGAGAAAAAACACTTTGCTACTTTTTCAATGCTTGTGAATGATGTGGGCCATCATCCATCCTGAACCAGAGAAATATACGTTTTATTACTTTACCTTGCTACTTTTGACTTGTATGTTCAGAAGACTGAAGATACAGTTACTGTATGGTCATATCCTTTATTTAAGAACAGTTGACATGTAATGAGTGACAGTGTCTTACCCTCATAGAAGAAGAAAAGTAGCCTATGCTTTAATTCTTACTGAACACTGTACATTTTCCTTCTTTACGGTACAGTGCAGCGTGAGTATGACGTTTGAATCTCTGTTTTGTCCGTCTGTCAACATGTGTTTGGGGCAAAGGTTTTGGATTACTTTGTTGCTCTCTCTAGTTTAAGAACAGTGTAGTTCACTTTGACAAGTTGTTTGGGACCACACCAAGGCTACAACGTTGTCTCTGCCAAAGTGTCAATCCAACCGATGATGCTGCTGTATAAAGACAACAGGCTCTATTCTAATCAAAACGGGTTACAGGTCTCAGAGGAAAAACGAAAACAACACTATTCTCCAAGAGAGCATGTTTGAATTAACGTGATGCCCAGTTTCTATTCGCTTCTTATAGTGGAGACTGGTTTATTTATTTAATGAATCCAAATGCAATCTCGCATTGCTCACTGTCTCGTAGTCTCGCGAGAGGAATTTTATTGTTTGACTTCCACCCGTTTTACTCAAATAGAGTCCAATGGCAAGACTTCTGTCACGTAAAATACTATCAGATTGAATACTGAAAAGGGGTATAACTGTATAAAAGTAGAGTATAACTGTATAAAAGTGGTGTATAACTGTATAAAAGTGGAGTATAACTGTATAAAAGGGGTATAACTGTATAAAAGTGGAGTATATCTGTATAAAAGTGGAGTATAACTGTATAAAAGTGGAGTATATCTGTATAAAAGTGGAGTATAACTGTATAAAAGTGGAGTATATCTGTATAAAAGTGGAGTATAACTGTATAAAAGTGGAGTATAACTGTATAAAAGTGGAGTATATCTGTATAAAAGTGGAGTATAACTGTATAAAAGTGGAGTATATCTGTATAAAAGTGGAGTATAACTGTATAAAAGTGGAGTATATCTGTATAAAAGTGGAGTATAACTGTATAAAAGTGGAGTATAACTGTATAAAAGTGGAGTATAACTGTATAAAAGTGGAGTATATCTGTATAAAAGTGGAGTATATCTGTATAAAAGTGGAGTATAACTGTATAAAAGTGGAGTATAACTGTATAAAAGTGGAGTATATCTGTATAAAAGTGGAGTATATCTGTATAAAAGTGGAGTATAACTGTATAAAAGTGGAGTATATCTGTATAAAAGTGGAGTATATCTGTATAAAAGTGGAGTATAACTGTATAAAAGTGGAGTATAACTGTATAAAAGTGGAGTGTAACTGTATAAAAGTGGAGTATAACTGTATAAAAGTGGAGTATATCTGTATAAAAGTGGAGTATAACTGTATAAAAGTGGAGTATAACTGTATAAAAGTGGAGTATAACTGCATAAAAGTGGAGTATAACTGTATGTAGTGGAGTATAACTGTATAAAAGTGGAGTATAACTGTATGTAGTCGAGTATAACTGTATAAAAGTGGAGTGTAACTGTATAAAAGTGGAGTATAACTGTATAAAAGTGGAGTATAACTGTATGTAGTCGAGTATAACTGTATAAAAGTGGAGTATAACTGTATAAAAGTGGAGTATATCTGTATAAAAGTGGAGTATAACTGTATAAAAGTGGAGTATAACTGTATAAAAGTGGAGTATATCTGTATAAAAGTGGAGTATATCTGTATAAAAGTGGAGTATAACTGTATAAAAGTGGAGTATAACTGTATAAAAGTGGAGTATAACTGTATAAAAGTGGAGTATAACTGTATAAAAGTGGAGTATAACTGTATAAAAGTGGAGTATATCTGTATAAAAGTGGAGTATATCTGTATAAAAGTGGAGTATAACTGTATAAAAGTGGAGTATAACTGTATAAAAGTGGAGTATAACTGTATAAAAGTGGAGTATAACTGTATAAAAGTGGAGTATAACTGTATGTAGTCGAGTATAACTGTATAAAAGTGGAGTGTAACTGTATAAAAGTGGAGTATAACTGTATAAAAGTGGAGTATAACTGTATGTAGTCGAGTATAACTGTATAAAAGTGGAGTATAACAGTATAAAAGTGGAGTATATCTGTATAAAAGTGGAGTATAACTGTATAAAAGTGGAGTGTAACTGTATAAAAGTGGAGTATAACTGTATAAAAGTGGAGTATAACTGCATAAAAGTGGAGTATAACTGTATAAAAGTGGAGTATAACTGTATAAAAGTGGAGTATATCTGTATAAAAGTGGAGTATATCTGTATAAAAGTGGAGTATAACTGTATAAAAGTGGAGTATAACTGTATAAAAGTGGAGTATAACTGTATAAAAGTGGAGTATAACTGTATAAAAGTGGAGTATATCTGTATAAAAGTGGAGTATATCTGTATAAAAGTGGAGTATAACTGTATAAAAGTGGAGTATAACTGTATAAAAGTGGAGTATAACTGTATAAAAGTGGAGTATAACTGTATGTAGTCGAGTATAACTGTATAAAAGTGGAGTGTAACTGTATAAAAGTGGAGTATAACTGTATAAAAGTGGAGTATAACTGTATGTAGTCGAGTATAACTGTATAAAAGTGGAGTATAACAGTATAAAAGTGGAGTATATCTGTATAAAAGTGGAGTATAACTGTATAAAAGTGGAGTGTAACTGTATAAAAGTGGAGTATAACTGTATAAAAGTGGAGTATAACTGCATAAAAGTGGAGTATAACTGTATAAAAGTGGAGTATAACTGTATAAAAGTGGAGTATAACTGTATAAAGTGGAGTATAACTGTATAAAAGTGGAGTATATCTGTATAAAAGTGGAGTGTGACTATAAAAGTGGAGTATAACTGTATAAAAGTGGAGTATATCTGTATAAAAGTGTAGTATATCTGTATAAAAGTGGAGTATAACTGTATAAAAGTGGAGTATAACTGTATAAAAGTGGAGTATATCTGTATAAAAGTGGAGTATAACTGTATAAAAGTGGAGTGTAACTGTATAAAAGTGGAGTATAACTGTATAAAAGTGGAGTATATCTGTATAAAAGTGGAGTATAACTGTATAAAAGTGGAGTGTGACTATAAAAGTGGAGTATAACTGTATAAAAGTGGAGTATATCTGTATAAAAGTGGAGTATATCTGTATAAAAGTGGAGTATAACTGTATAAAAGTGGAGTATAACTGTATAAAAGTGGAGTATATCTGTATAAAAGTGGAGTGTGACTATAAAAGTGGAGTATAACTGTATAAAAGTGGAGTATATCTGTATAAAAGTGGAGTATATCTGTATAAAAGTGGAGTATAACTGTATAAAAGTGGAGTATAACTGTATAAAAGTGGAGTATATCTGTATAAAAGTGGAGTATAACTGTATAAAAGTGGAGTGTAACTGTATAAAAGTGGAGTATAACTGTATAAAAGTGGAGTATAACTGCATAAAAGTGGAGTATAACTGTATAAAAGTGGAGTATAACTGTATAAAAGTGGAGTATAACTGTATAAAAGTGGAGTATAACTGTATAAAAGTGGAGTATATCTGTATAAAAGTGGAGTGTGACTATAAAAGTGGAGTATAACTGTATAAAAGTGGAGTATATCTGTATAAAAGTGGAGTATATCTGTATAAAAGTGGAGTATAACTGTATAAAAGTGGAGTATAACTGTATAAAAGTGGAGTATATCTGTATAAAAGTGGAGTATAACTGTATAAAAGTGGAGTGTAACTGTATAAAAGTGGAGTATAACTGTATAAAAGTGGAGTATAACTGCATAAAAGTGGAGTATAACTGTATAAAAGTGGAGTATAACTGTATAAAAGTGGAGTATAACTGTATAAAAGTGGAGTATAACTGTATAAAAGTGGAGTATATCTGTATAAAAGTGGAGTGTGACTATAAAAGTGGAGTATATCTGTATAAAAGTGGAGTATATCTGTATAAAAGTGGAGTATAACTGTATAAAAGTGGAGTATATCTGTATAAAAGTGGAGTATAACTGTATAAAAGTGGAGTATAACTGTATAAAAGTGGAGTATATCTGTATAAAAGTGGAGTGTATCTGTATAAAAGTGGAGTATATCTGTATAAAAGTGTAGTATATCTGTATAAAAGTGGAGTATAACTGTATGTAGTGGAGTATAACTGTATAAAAGTGGAGTATAACTGTATAAAAGTGGAGTGTAACTGTATGAAAGTGTAACTGTACAAAGTGGAGTTTAACTGTATGTAGTGGAGTATAACTGTATAAAAGTGGAGTATATCTGTATAAAAGTGGAGTATAACTGTATAAAAGTGGAGTATAACTGTATAAAAGTGGAGTATAACTGTATAAAAGTGGAGTATAACTGTATAAAAGTGGAGTATAACTGCATAAAAGTGGAGTGTAACTGGGAAGTGGGGTGACTGCCGGCTCTATCCAGGTTAATCCTCCAGTAGTGTTGAACTGGGACTGGGAGATAACTGGCAGCCCGACCAGATGAACACTGGGGCTGTGTCCCAAATGGCACCCTATTCCATATATAGTGCCCTATGGGCCCTGGTCAAAACTTGTGCAATATAAAGGGAATAGTGTGCCTTTTGGGACGCAGGCTGCGATGTTAATAAAGTTTGGGGGCTCCATGCCAATGCTGTGATCTTCTGGTAGGCTCTGGGTTATTTAGACAGACTTCAATTAGATTTGAAATTAGACTCCGAACAGGAGGGTTAATATTGAAGTAGGGGAGAGATTCCACAACTTGATAATTTCCCACGATGGGATTCTGCCTCTTCTCCTGCCTTAATGCTGTAGATTGTCTTCGCTCTCCCAATTGTCTGGAACCCAGAGGAAGAGATTGGGTTTGTCCTAAATGGCACTCTGTATTGTATACTTCAAGGAATGGGATTCTATTTTGGACGGACCCTTAGAGATTCTCTTGTTTCCTCTTATTTTGGGTCTGCGTTATGCCAACATACAGCTTCCAGAACAGGACAAGTGATCCACTTTAAATAAGAAGGTTCTGATTCTGATGTCTGTCAGATGTTGTTTCTATGTTAGTGCTCTGTGGGCTTCTAACCAAACTCACTTGGGTGCTAAAACAAGACTGGAGATCATGATTTAGGATTTTTTTTGCTTTTACACCAACGTTGCTGACTGTTCTCCAGGCAATGTGGGCCTGATCTCACCCTCTGGAGTTGGAAACCACATCTCACAGACAAGCTGCGTTCTCATTCCAGAAGTTTCCACTGGAACAGGAGAGGCATCATCATATCACTCATCTGTTTGGTTCCCTCTACTTACTCTGTCTCAGTAAGGGAGGGCTCTAGGGCTGATGGTGCATTTCTATGTCATCAATTTCTATCTGACACAGGCCAACCTTCTCGGCCAATGGAAAGTGTTTTATAAGGGATGAGTAAGATAAAAGCTGCTATATCATTCAACTTCTGTGATTAATATCGAAGATAAACTTCACATATGGTGAACCTCATTGGAATCCATGATGACGTAGTAGTGTTCTTGGTACATATGTGTTTGGGTGGAGTTGTGTCACGCTGAGTAACCCTGTGCTGGGTTTGCATCACCTCCTCATTTACATGGTAAGCGTTTCCGCCAAGGCTCAGCAGTCCGTTTAAACTTTTTGAAAAAAAGGTGTTATCTATAACCTAAAAGGGTTATTCGGCTGTCCCCATAGGAGAACCTTTTGAAAAACCCTTTTTGGTTCGAGGTAGAACCCTCTTTGTTCCAAGTAGAACCCTTTTGGGTTCCGTGTAAAACCCTTTCCACAAAAGGGGCCTACTTGGAACAAAAAAGGGTTCTCCTATGGGGACAGCCGAAGAACCTTTTGTAACCCTTGTTTTCTACTTAATGCAAACATCATGTAAGACACTTGGGATTTGTAAGGGGGTTATAGTGTTGGCAGTTACAGGAGAGAGCTGGGTTTAACGTGTGTACGGAGCAGAGCTGTGGTAGGAACATGAGACGGACATGTACATGAACACCGATTGTGACCAGAGTGATGTGTGTGTAGGTGTGTGTGTGTAAATCTGGACTGGTTTGTGTTTATGTGTGTGTGTCAACCACAGCCTTATATTGCCTTGTGTGTGTGTCTGTGTCTCTGTATTTCAATGTGTGTACATTCTAATATGTGTTTGTGCCCTACTCCCATCACTCCTGAAAACAACCACAGTATATAAATCTGCCGTGAAAAAGAAACAAGCCAAAGTTTGTGCAGAATCTGAGCCATCCTCTGGAACAATAGGTCTCAGTCTCTCTCTGTTAAAACCAAAACACTGCTGTATTCCCTGTGAAACTCAATTGAAATTGTTTCCAGTTGTCAAACATGATTGTACATGTAGCTCTATTTGTCATAATTAACGTACTGACATAATAATACTGATCGGTTGAAAACGTATCATTTTCTGAAAATAGATTTTGTCAAACAGGCGTTGATTCTAATCATGTTTTCATAATGTTTTCCTTCACTTGTACACCAGATCCCAAGTGACATTATGAAGCACTGTAAGATTCATGAGCAGTAAAGTTGCATCTAAACATTCTTATAAACTGGGTGGTTCTAGCCCTTAATGCTGATTGGCTGAAAGCTGTAGTATATCACAGGTATGACAAAACATTTATTTTTACTGTTCTAATTACATTTGTGAGAAGTTTATAATAGCAATAAGGCACCTAGGGTATTTTTCTTATATGGCCAATATACCACTGCTAAGGGCTGTATCCAGGCACTCCACGTTGCATCTCTCTTTCTCTCTGTCTGTCTTTCTGTCTGTCTTTCACTTTGTCTGTCTTCTTCTCTGTCTATCTGTCAGTCTGTCTTCCTCTCTCTCTCGCTCTCTCTCTCTCAATTCATTTCAATTTAAAGGCTTAATTGGGAAACATATGCTAACATTGCCAAAGCAAGTGAAGTAGATAATAAACAAAAGTGAAATAAACCATAAAAATTAGCAGTGATCATACACGCACAGAAGTTCCAAAAGAATGATGACATTTCAAATGTCATATTATGTATATATACAGTGTTGTAATGATGTGCAAATAATTAAAGTACAAAATGGAAAATAAATAATCATAAATATGGGTTGTATTTACAATGGTGTTTGTACTTCACTGGTTGCCCTTTTCTTGTGGCAACAGGTCACAGATCTTGCTGCTGTGATGGCACACTGTGTTATTTCACCCAGTAGATATGGGAGTTTATCAAAATTGGGTTTGTTCTTTGTGGATCTGTGTAATCTGATGGAAATATGTGTCTCTAATATGGTCATACATTTGGCAGGAGGTTAGGAAGTGCAGCTCAGTTTCCACCTCATTTTGTGGGCAGTGTGCACATAGCCTGTCTTCTCTTGAGAGCCAGGTCTGCCTACGGCGGCCTTTCTCAATAGCAAGGCTATGTTCACTGAGTCTGTACATAGTCAAAGCTTTCTTTAAGTTTGGGCCAGTCACAGTGGACAGCTATTCTGCCACTGTGTACTCTCTGATTAGGGCCAAATAGCATTCTAGTTTGCTCTGTTTTTTTGTTAATTCTTTCCCATGTGTCAAGTAATGATCTTTTTGTTTTCTCATGATTTGGTTGGGTCTAATTGTGGTGCTGTCCTGGGGCTCTGTGGGGACTGTTTGTATTTGTGAACAAAGCCCCAGGATCAGCTTGCTTAGGGGACTCTTCTCCAGGTTCATCTCTCTGTGGGTGAAGGTTTGGGAATCGCTTCCTTTTAGGTGGTTGTACAATTTAAGCTCTCTTTTCTGGATTTTGATAATTAGCGGGTATCGGCCTAATTCTGCTCTGCATGCATTATTTGGTGTTTTACGTTGTACATTGAGAATATTTTTGCAGAATTCTGCATGCTGAGTCTCAATTTGGTGTTTGTCCCATTTTGTGAATTCTTGGTTGGTGAGCGGACCCATAAAGGGCAATGGGTTCTATAACTGATTCAAGTATTTTTAGCCAGATCCTAATTGGTATGTAAAATGTTATGTTAATTTTGATGGCATAGAAGGCCCTTCTTGCCTTGTCTCTCAGATCGTTCACAGCTTTGTGGAAGTTACCTGTGGCGTTGATGTTTAGGCTGAAGTATGTATAGTTTTTTCTGTGCTCTAGGACATCGGTGCCTAGATGGAATTAGTATTTGTGGTCCTGGCGACTGGACCTTTTTTGGACACCATTATTTTTTGTCTTACTGAGATTTACTGTCAGGGCCCAGGTCTGACAGAATCTGTAGAAGATATCCTCTTACATCTAGATGTTCCGCTAGCGGAACACCTGCTCCAATATCCAATGATGGGCGTGGCGCGAAATACAAATTCCTCTAAAATCCGAAAACTTCCATTTTTCAAACATATGACTATTTTACAGCATTTTAAAGACAAGACTCTCGTTAATCTAACCACACTGTCCGATTTCAAAAAGGCTTTACAGCGAAAGCAAAACATTAGATTATTTCAGCCGAGTACCCAGCCAGAAATAATCAGACACCCATTTTTCAAGCTAGCATATAATGTCACAAAAACCCAGAAGACAGCTAAATGCAGCACTAACCTTTGATGATCTTCATCAGATGACAACCCTAGGACATTATGTTATACAATGCATGCATGTTTTGTTCAATCAAGTTCATATTTATATCAAAAAACAGCTTTTTTACATTAGCATGTGACGTTCAGAACTAGCATACCCCCCGCAAACCTCCGGTGAATTTACTAAATTACTCACGATAAACGTTCACAAAAAACATAACAATTATTTTAAGAATTATAGATACAGAACTCCTCTATGCACTCGATATGTCCGATTTTAAAATAGCTTTTCGGTGAAAGCACATTTTACAATATTCTCAGTAGATAGCCCGGCATCACAGGGCTAGCTATTTAGACACCCACCCAGTTTAGCACTCACCAAAATCAGATTTACTATTAGAAAAGTTTGATTACCTTTGCTGTTCTTCGTCAGAATGCACTCCCAGGACTTCTACTTCAATAACAAATGTAGGTTTGGTCCAAAATAATCCATAGTTATGTTCCATCAGCGACGTTTTGTTCGTGCGTTCTAGACACTATCCCAATGGTAAATAAGGGTCGCGCGCATGGCACATTTCGTGACAAAAGATTTCTAAATATTTCATTACCGTACTTCGAAGCATGTCAACGGCTGTTTAAAATCAATTTTTATGCAATTTTTCTCGTAAAAAAGCGATAATATTCCGACCGGGAATCTGCAATTAGGTAAACAGCCGAAAGAAAATACATCACGGGGTCGAATCGGGCTGATAGCGTTTTGTCTGCTGATAGACCACTTAGCAAAAGCTCTCGTGTGTTTCAGCCAGGGCTTTGAATTACGTCATTCAGCTTTTTCCCGGGCTCTGAGGGCCCATGGAAGCCGTAGGAAGTGTCACGTAACAGCAGAGATCCTTTGTAATGGATAGAGAGAATCAACAAGGGGAAGAAATGGTCAGACAGGGTACTTCCTGAACAGAATCTTCTCATGTTTTGGCCTGCCAAATGAGTTCTGTTATACTCACAGACACCATTCAAACAGTTTTAGAAACTTTGGAGTGTTTTCTATCCAAAGCTAATAATTATATGCATATTCTAGTTTCTGGGCAGGGGTAATAATCAGATTAAATCGGGTACGTTTTTTATCCAGCCGTGAAAATACTGCCCCCTATCCATAACAGGATATAGGTGCTGCTCTCTCTCTCTCTCTTTATCTGTCTGTCTGTCTGTCTGTCTGTCTGTCTGTCTGTCTCTCTCTCTCTCTCTTTTTCATATATTTTTCTCTCTCTCTCTCTCTCTCTTTTTCATATATTTTTCTCTCTCTCTCTTTTTCATATATTTTTCTCTCTCTCTCTCTCTCTCTCTCTCTCTCTCTCTCTCTCTCTCTCTCTCTGTCACTCATTTCGATTCAAAGGGCTTTATTGGCATGGGAAACATATGTTAACATTGCCAAAGCAAGTGAAATAGATAATAAATAGAAGTGAAATAAACAATAAAAATGTACAGTAAACATTACACTCACAAAAGTTCTCTCTCTTTCTTTCTGTGTGTGTGTGTGTGTGTGTGTGTGTGTGTGTGTGTGTGTGTGTGTGTGTGTGTGTGTGTGTGTGTGTGTGTGTGTGTGTGTGTGTGTGTGTGTGTGTGTGTGTGTGTGAAAGCGAGAGAGACAAAAAGAAAGAGAAAGATAGCGATCCAGAAAGGAAGAGGGAAATAACTAAATCACAATTTAAAGTGATTCTCTCTCTTTTCTCTGAGGTGCTGAACTGGATATCACACACCTGGAATGATGTATATAAACCCTTGATTGCTGATGCTATGTAATGGCCTATGAGAGGTTTTGAAGCCACCGGTCGGCCTTATTGGCACTCCCCAGAAGAAGAAGCCCTCTATAGAAATGAATAGAATTCTACAGTATTTCAATTACATTTTTCAAGGACAAAATATATCCAAATGTATTTAAGCATTTTGTTGTTATTGTTGTTGTTGGAGTGGGAACAGTAACATTAGAACTATAAATATATTTTTTTCATTTTTTAATTGAATGTTTAGCTCACATAATATATTTAATAGTATGCATTAAGGTGTCTGTAATAGAATAAATGTGGCAAAACAAATTTAGACCTTAATAAATGCATTTCTATAGCTTCCAAAATAGTGCCAAGATGGAGATACGGTGGCTTCAAAACTATGGTGGAGGAGGGCCAAGATGGAGGCACGGTGGCTTCAAAACTATGGTGGAGGAGGGCCAAGATGGAGGCACGGTGGCATCAAAACAGGGCCCTGTGCTAGTCATCTAGTGTATATATAAATCGATGGTCCTCAGAGCAGGATGTTCTGCTCTTGTCTCTAAACTCACATTAACAGAGCTTTGTTCACCGATCCCAAACCTCAGCCAACGTCACTCAACTGGCTGATACTGTAGCAACGGAACACAACGCGATGCTACAGTCATCCCAGCCGGTTCCCAATATTTACAAGCAAGCCCAAATCTGTGAGAGAATTCGATTGAACACAGATGGCAGGAAATTCCTCTGAAATGACAGTTGCCAAACTCGACCGCAAAACATGAGAGTAACCCCGAGAATAGCAGACGTGCCTGGTCACATATCGATCTCCTTCTTTAAGCTAGCGGCTCACTCCACCGTCTGCCACTGATTACCGTTTGACATGAGTGAAGATTTATAGGACTTCTGTAAAACAAGTAATCAATTTGCAGCAATTATTGTATATTTTTTAATGGCTTCGGAGGGGCATCAGAAGAAATGAACGAATGTTTAGGCGACTACTTGGAGGAACGTGGAGTCAGAGGGACCATTCCCTCACTAGGTCCGACCGCGGTCCAAAATATAGGTTGAATTTAAGTGGCGGTAATTACATTTGAAAATGATCAGTTTGTTACATACACAGTGCATAAACCTTCTGTAATTCTCCGAGGGGATGCTCGTTATTAAAAAAGGTTAAAACCAGATGTTAGCACGACGAACGAGAGACAGAATCATATTTCACTTCCTATTTTTTGTTATGATTGTTTTAGTGCATGAGAAATAATGGAATGATTCTTTGTGAATATGATACTTTGAAAGCATGCATTGTAATGGCTTTGGCTTTGATGTATCCGGCTAGGGTTGAGACAGAATGCCCAATGAGTAGGTCCTATTGGGTAGTCACGGTGATTGGGGAATGACTTTGTCCTATAATGTTTCTGTTTGGGGAAGAATTAGTTCTTTATTGAAAAAGACACCAGTTGCTTTGACAGCAGAGGCAGGAGCGGGGAAGCTTGTATTTTGATTTGATTATTTGTGTTGTTTCATGTCGCCATTTTCCATACACTCAGATTTCAGAGAGTACAGTAAACTGAAACGTGCGAACATAGGAATCGCCCAGCCTAACAATTTAAGACTAATGACAGATAAACAGTCACAGACAACCCTTTTCCTTGGTGTTGGCCTACAGTCCAGTCCAGTACACGCTCTGTAACAATGTCACAGTATAGTGCCTGAACAATACTTCTTCACAAGAGGCCTGCTGGGAAAAATGGCCACATTTTCTTCATGGTTCTCCTCTATTGGGCCCTCCATAGTGGCACTGAAGGCGCAAGAGTATCAGAAGTCTTAATAACGCCACAGAATAAATAAAAGAGGGCCCCTGCACTTTTCCACTGTGTAAACCTGTGTTGAGTTTCAAACCACACATACCTAAGGAAGTGAGCGATACGATTCTCCTGTTTTATCATGGGGGGAGTTCTCTCTGAGCTCCACACACACACACACACACACACACACACACACACACACACACACACACACACACTCACACACACACACACACACACACACACACACACACACACACACACACACACACCACTGGCTTCCTCAGGCCCCTGCAGTAACCTGAGAGGGATGGTCCAGCAGACATTATATATCATCTCACATCAAACAGCTCCTCACAATATAGGCAGGGGGAGGTGGAGGGGGCACCGGTCTGTGTCCAGTACTCATCTGATGCCAAACTCAGGAAGGACCCATGGTGGGCCACTGCTTGAGAAATGATGGCATGACGTAGGAACCCTGGTGTTTCTGGGGGTTGAGGCGCTGTGGGGCCTATGAAAAAGTGAAACGGTACCGAATGACACCAACGGAAACACATTCAATCTTGCACGGTGGGGGGTTAATATACAGGCTATTTATACAGACAGCGGTGCAGTGCCGGGAAAGACAGGGCCACCATCAAAGAACTTTATGAGCAATATATTCTCACTGTGTAAGCATTTGGATGTCCAGGCATTAAAGCCCTCCATGTTTTTTGTTCTCTTGTTTAATGGCTGTAATAAGAAGCCTTTTATTATGAATTCTTTACCACCAGACGCTGTGTGAGTCAGGTCCCAGTATAGAGGAGAGCAGGGTAGGTTGAGCATATTTTTTACATTCAGCATCACTCCATAAAGGGAAATATAATATTATTTCCAACAAAGATATCTACATACTGTATATTTCAGGGTGCTGTGTATCCATGGAAATAATCAGAATTAATGTAAACATTCCAGTTTTGAAAACATAGCTTGTCCAAAAAATTGATTTCTTGGCACAACTAACCCGGGGTATGGAATAAGTTGAGCCACGGGTCAGGGTAAGTTAAGCAGCCTACACATTTCTGTACGGAATTAAATATTACCACTACCTTTTTAAAACCATGTCTATCTGTATTTCCCAAACACAATTAAACACAGTCACAATCACTTTTTTTGTCTTTTAATGATTTTAAGCTTCTTTTAACACAGGCTTAACACCTAACAAACACTTTACACATTTAATATAGGCCAGGCCCTGTTGTTACCTCATATCCCATCGATAAAGCCTTGCATTACGTGGGAAGAAAACACTTCAATTTGCTTAACTTTCCATCGGCTCAACCATTGGCTCAACTTACCCCAAGGAAAACATTTAGACTATATTAGCCCACATAGCTACAAGGATGCACTTTCATTCTAGATTTAGGACCTTGAAGCTTATAGAGACCCCAACTGATGTATATAACAAACTTAAAATGATCTACTTTGGTTTAGATAGAAGCATCATGAAACCAGTAACACAATAAATAAATTTGACTTGGTGAGCATCTGTTTTTTACCTAACTTGCTTACCACTTTTTTCATGTGGTTTCTTCCTTCACAGACTCCATAAAATGATGACCGCTTCCTAAATATTTGGTCAAATAACACATTTTGTGTATGGTTTCCTAGAAACAAGGGTGGCTCATCTTATCGCTTTGGCTCAACTTGCCCCACTCTCCCATACTGAGATAAAACCTGGGCTGCTTCTCCTACTTCCCAATCTCCTCACCTTTTTGTTTATCTGACAGGAAAACATACCAACAAGTCTACAACTGGGCAAAGAAGAACGTTGGCCATACTTTTGGACATTTTTGTTGGACATCTTACTTTAAACTACAGTGCCTTCAGAAAGTATTCAGACCCTGTCACGAATGCTAGGAGTGGTGGTAGGAGAGAGCAGAGGTAAGAAAAAATGAGATTTTTGGAAGATGGAAGTTGTAACCGGTAACACACCTCGTTTATCCTCCTCAGGACTTTAAACGGCCCTACACACTGCGGGCCCAGCTTCCGGCAGGGCAAGCGGAGGGGTAGGTTTCGTGCCGAGAGCCAGACTCGATCCCCTGGTGCAAACACAGGGGTCTCACTGCGGTGCTGGTCAGCGCTCTTCTTCTGCCGTCCACGCGCCTTAGTGAGTGCGTCTTGGACGGCTCTCCAAGTGTCCTTCGAGTGCTGCACCCACTCCTCCACTGCAGGAGCCTCGGTCTGGCTCTGGTGCCATGGAGCCAGGACCGGCTGGTAGCCCAACACGCACTGAAACGGTGACATATTGGTTGATGAGTGACGGAGGGAGTTTTGGGCTACCTCTGCCCATGGGACGTATCTCGCCCACTCCCTGGGCCGGTCCCGGCAATACGTCCTTAGAAACCTACCCACCTCTTGGTTCACTCTCTCCACCTGCCCATTACTCTCGGACAGAGACCCCCAAACGTTCCATGAACGCCCTCCAAACTCTGGACGTGAACTGAGGACCCCGATCAGAAACGATGTCCTCGGGCACCCACGTAGTGCCGGAAGACATGGGTAAACAGGGCCTCCGCAGTCTGCAGAGCCGTAGGGAGACCGGGCAACGGGATGAGACGGCAGGACTTCGCGAACCGATCCACAACGACCAGGATTGTGGTGTTCCCCTGACATAAGGGAAGGTCGGTGAGGAAGTCCACTGACAAGTGCGACCACGGCCGCTGTGGAACGGGCAGGGGCTGTAATTTCCCTCTAGGCAGGTGTCGAGGAGCCTTGCTCTGAGCGCACACCGAGCAGGAGGAAACATAAAACCGCACGTCCTTACCCAAGGTGGGCCACCAGTACTTCCCCCTCAGGTTCCGCACTGTCCTCTCGATCCCAGGGTGACCCGAAGAGGGGAGATTATGGGCCCATCGAATCAATCGATCACGGACACCAAGCGGCATGTACTGAACGCCTGCTGGACACTGAGATGGTGCAGGTTCCAACCGTAACGCCCGCTCGATCTCCGCGTCCACCTCCCATACCACCAGTGCTACCAAGCACGACGCTGGAAGGATGGGAGTTGGATCGATGGCCCTCTCCTCGGTGTCATATAGGCGGGACAGTGCGTCGGCCTTCGTGTTAAGTGAACCTGGCCGATAGGAGATTGTGAACCGGAATCGGATAAAGAACATGGCCCACCTGGCCTGACGTGGATTCAGTCTCCTAGCTGCCCGGATGTACTCGAGATTACGGTAGTCAGTCCAGATGAGGAAAGGGTGCTTAGCCCCCTCAAGCCAATGTCTCCACACTTTCAGAGCCTTGACTACAGCTAACAACTCCCGGTCCCCCACGTCATAGTTCTGCTCCGCCGGACCGAGCTTCCTAGAAAAGAAAGCGCACAGGCGGAGTTTTGGTGGCGTGCCCGAGCGCTGTGATAGCACGGCCCCCACCCCAGTCTCGGACGCGTCCACCTCCACTATGAATGCCAAAGATGGGTCCGGATGAGCCAGCACGGGAGCGTCGGTAAACAGCTCCTTCAGACGACTGAACGCTCTGTTCGCCACTGCTGACCAGCGCAAGCATGCCGGACCCCCCTTCAGCAGTGAGGTAATGGGAGCAGCCACCTGACCAAAGCCCCGGATAAACCTCCGGTAGTAATTGGCAAACCCTAAGAACCGCTGCGCCTCCTTTACCGTGGTCGGAGTTGGCCAATTACGCACGGCCTTAATGCGGTCACACTCCATCACCACCCCCGAGGTGGAAATGCGATACCCCAGGAAGGAAATGGCTCGTTTGGAAAACACACATTTCTCAGCCTTAACGTACAGGTCATGCCCCAGCAGTCGCCCAAGCACCTTGCGCACCAGGGATACATGCGTGGCGCGTGTGGCGGAATAGATCAGGATGTCATCAATATACACCACCACACCGTGCCGGTGCAGGTCCCTGAGAATCTCGTCGACAAAGGATTGAAACACGGCTGGAGCATTCTTTAACCCATACGGCATGACGAGGTACTCATAGTGGCCCGATGTAGTACTAAACGCGGTTTTCCACTCGTCTCCTCCCCGGATACGCACCAGATTGTACGCGCTCCTGAGATCCAGTTTCGTGAAAAAACGCGCTCCGTGAAATGATTCCACCGCCATAGCGATGAGAGGTAGCGGGTAACTAAACCCCACTGTGATGGAATTTAGACCTCGATAATCAATGCACGGACGCAGACCTCCATCCTTTTTCTTCACGAAAAAGAAACTCGAGGAGACGGGTGACATGGAGGGCCGAATGTACCCCTGTCTCAGAGATTCCGTGACATATGTCTCCATAGCCAGCGTTTCCTCTTGTGACAATGGGTACACGTGACTCCTGGGAGGTGTAGCGTTTACCTGGAGGTTTATCACGCAATCCCCTCGTCGATGAGGTGGTAATCGGGTCGCCCTCTTTTTACAGAAGGCGATAGACAAATCGGCATATTCAGAGGGAATGCGCACAGTGGAAACCTGGTCTGGACTCTCCACCGTCGTCGCACCAATGGAAACTCCTTTACACCTGCCTGAACACTCCTCTGACCACCCTCTGAGAGCCCCCTGTCTCCACGAAATATCAGGATTGTGATTGGCCAGCCAGGGAATCCCCAGCACCACCGGAAACGCAGGCGAATCAATGAGGAAGAGACTAATCTGTTCCCCATGATCCCCCTGCGTTACCATGTCCAGTGGCACCGTGGCCTCCCTGACCAGCCCTGACCCTAATGGTTGGCTATCTAAGGAGTGCACGGGGAAGGTTGGTCCAACGACACCAGGGGAATCTAGCCTTAAGGTGAGCCCACGATCCATAAAGTTTCCAGCTGCGCCTGAATCGACTAGCGCCTTATGCTGGAAAGAGGGAGAAAACTCAGGGAAAGTTATAAGTACAAACATATGACCAACAGGGAGCTCTGAATGAGGTTGGTGCTTACTCACCTGGGGTGAACGAGGAGTGCTCTGCCTGCCATCCCGATTCCCAGAGGAGCTCCTCCAGCACCGGTCGGCAGTGTGTCCTCTCCAACCACACCGGGTACAGGAGGAGCCTCCTCCTCCAGTTCCCCTCGATGCGGCCCCCCCTAGCTCCATAGGGATGGGAGCTGGAGGGCCTGGAGGTGGAACCAACAGGGCCCGGTCTGGACGCCCGCGGGCAGCCAGCAGGTTGTCGAGACAAATGGACATGTCGATAAGTTCATCCAGGGAGAGGGTAGTGTCCCGACAGGCTAGCTCCCGGCGGACGTCCTCCCGGAGGCTGCAACGATAGTGGTCCATCAGGGCTCTGTCTTTCCGCTCCAGCAGCCAAGGTCCGGAACTCCAGAGCAAAGTCCTGTGTGCTCCTCGTCTCCTGCTGCAGGTGGAACAGCCGTTCACCCACCGCCCGGCCTTCTGGTGGGTGGTCGAACACGGCCCGGAAACGGAGGTTGAACTCGGGGTAGTGATCCCTTGCCAAGTCTGGGCCATACCACACTGTGTTGGCCCACTCCAGGGCACGACCCGTTAAGCAGGAGACGAGGACGCTCACGCTCTCCTCTCCCGAGGGAGTCGGACGAACGGTAGCCAGGTACAACTCCAGCTGCAGCAGGAACCCCTGGCACCCAGCCGCCGCTCCATCGTACTCCCTGGGGAGAGCCAGGCGTAGGGCCCCGGGTCCGGACGTCGGAGGAGGGGTAGCAGGTGGAGGGGGAAGAGGAGCTGGGGATGCGGTAGGGAGGCCACTCCTCTCCCATCGGTCCATCATCGCCATCATCTGATCCATAGCTGAACCGATCCGGTGGAGAACGTTGGTATGATGGAGGACCCTTTCCTCCATCGATGGGAGAGGAGGCGCGGCTGCTCCTGCTGACTCCATAACTGGTGCGGGATTCTGTCACGAATGCTAGGAGGGGTGGTAGGAGTCAGGCGCAGAGAGCAGAGGTAAGAAAAAATGAGATTTATTTCCTCTGGTACGACACGGTCGACGCCAACACAACAGGCGTGTGAACAAAATGACCAACACATACACAACGGGCACACAGTCCCCAGAAAATAATCCAGGCAGATCACCAGCACATCCAAAAAGCACACTGACGTAAAATAATCCCGCACAAACCTGGGCGGGCTAAACAGGCTTAAATAACCACAAATCAAGACACACAAATAAGGAACAGGTGCAAACAATAAGACATACCAACAGAAAAGGAAAAAGGGATCAGCGGCGGCTAGTAGGCCGGCGACGACGACCACCGAGCGCCGCCCGAGCAGGCAGGGGAGACACCTTCGGTGGGATTCATGACAGACCCCTTGACTTTTTCCACATTTTGTTATGTTACAGCCTTATTCCAAAATTGATTTTTTTTTATTCTCAGCAATCTACACCAATACCCCATGATGACAATGTGGAAACAGGTTTTTGGACATTTTTGCAAATGTACTAAAAATAAAAAACATAAATATTACATTTACATACTTATTCAGACCCTTTGCTATGAATTCCCAAAATTGACCTCAGGTGCATCCTGTTTCCATTGATCATCCTTGAGATGTTTCTACAACTTGATTGGAGTCCACCTGTGGTAAATTCAATTGATTGGACATGATTTGGAAAGGCACACACCTGTCTAAATAAGGTCCCACAGTTGACAGTGCATGTCAGAGCAAAAACCAAGCCATGAGGTCGAAGGAATTGTACGTAGAGTTCAGAGACAGCATTGTGTCGAGGCACAGATCAGGGGAAGGGTACCAAAAATGTCTTCAGCATTGAAGGTCCCCAAGAACACAGTAGCCTCCATCATTCTTAAATGGAAGAAGTTTGGAACTACCAAGACTCTTCCTAGAGCTGGCTGCCCGGCCATAGGGGGAGGAGGGCCTTGGTCAGAGAGGTGACCAAGAACCCGATGGTCACTGAAAGGACTCTAGAGTTCCTCTGTGGAAATGGGAGAACCTTCCAGAAGGACAACCATCTCTGCATGTCACGGCTGTTTAAAGGATCAGACCAAGGCGCAGCGTGTTTGTAGTTCCACATCTTTATTAAACCGTGAAACTAAATACAATACCCCAAATACTTGAAATAACAAAAACAAGAAACCGTGACGCAGAGAGAAAACACACTACTCAAAATGAACAACCAACAAAACCAAATGGCAAAACCCCCTACATAAATATGATGTCCAATTAGAGACAACAAGAACCGGCTGCCTCTAATTGGAGATCATCCCAACAACCCCAACATAGAAATAGAACCCTAGAAAAAACAACATAGAAACAGAAAACATGAAAACCACCCCAAAACACCCCCTGTCATGCCCTGACCACTCCACTATAGAAAATGACATCTTACAAGGGTCAGGACGTGACACTGCAGCACTCCACCAATCAGGCCTTTATGGTAGAGTGGCCAGATGGAAGCCACTCCACAGTAAAAGGCACATGACAGCCCGCTTGGAGTTTGCCAAAAGCCATCTAAAGACTCTCAGACCATGAGAAACAAGATTCTCTGGTCTGATGAAACCAAGATTGAACTCTTTGGCCTGAATGCCAAGCATCACGTCTGGAGGAAACCTGGCAACATCCCTGTGGTGAAGCATGTTGGTGGCAGGATCATGCTGTGGGGATGTTTTTCAGCGGCAGGGACTGGGAGACTCGGCAGGATTGAGGCAAAGCTGAATGGAGCAAAGTACAGAGAGATCCTTGATGAAAACCTGCTCCAGAGTGCTCAGGTCCTCAGACTGGGGCAAAAATTCACCTTCCAACAGGACAACAACCCTAAGCACACAGCCAAGACAATGCCGGAGTGGCTTCGTGACAAGTCTCTGAATGTCCTTGAGTGGCCCAGCCAGAGCCCGGAATTGAACCCGATCGAACATCTCTGGAGAGACCGGAAAATAGCTGTGCAGCAAGGAATACGACTTTCCCGAAGCGGATCCTTTGTTCGGTCCACCACCCAGGACAGTGGATCTAATCCCAGAAGTCGACCCAAAACAACGTCGCCGCAGAAGAGGCAGACGGAGCGGCCTCCTGATCAGGCTCCGTACGCGTGCACACCGCCCACCGCTTCCGAGTATACTACTCGCCAATATCCAGTCTCTTGACAACAAGGTAGATGAAATTAGAGCAAGGGTTGCCTTCCAAAGAGACATCAGAGATTGTAACATTCTCTGTTTCACGGAAACATGGCTATCTCGGGATACGTTGTCGGAGTCGGTTCAGCCAAAGGGCTTTTTCATGCATCACTCCGACGGAGATAAACACCTCTCTGAAAAGAAGAAGAGCGGGGGTGTATGCTTTATGATTAGCGACTCATGGTGTAATTATACCAACATACAGGAATTCAAGTCCTTCTGCTCACTGGACCTAGAATTCCTTACAATCCTGTTTGCCCTGTTTGAGCATAATACTGTGCCACCGTCGCAGCCCTCTAACAAGGACTGCGCCCCCCCCCCCCCCCCTCCGTCTCCGTGGCCGACGTGAGTAAGACACTTTGCTAATCCTCAACACTGGGGCCCCACAAGGGTGCGTGCTCAGTCCCCTCCTGTACTCCCTGTTCACCCATGACTGTGGCCATGCATGCCTCCAACTCAATAATCAAGTTTGTAGACGACACAACAGTAGTGGGCTTGATTACCAACAATGACGAGACAGCCTACAGACCCTACAGGGAGGAGGTGAGGGCACTCAGAGTGTGGTGTCAGGAAAACAACCTCTCACTTAATGTCAACAAAACAAAGGAGATGATTATGGACTTCAGGAAACAGCAGAGGGAGCAGAAGGTGGAAAGTTAAAAGTTATTCGGTGTACACATCACAGACAAACTGAAATGGTCCACCCACACAAACAGTGTGGTGAAGAAGGGACAACAGTGCCTCTTCAACCTCAGGAGACTGAAGAATTTTGGCATGTCACGTAAAACCCTGACAAACTTTTACAGATGCACAATCGAGAGCATCCTGTCAGGCTGTATCACCGCCTGGTACGGCAACTGCACCGCCCTCAACCGCAAGGCTCTCCTTTGGCAGAGATTACACCTGCCGTCCAAGACACCTACAGCACCCAAAGGCCAAAAAGATCATCAAGGACAACAACCACCCGAGCCACTGCCTGTTCACCCCGCTACCATCTTGAAGGCGAGGTCAGTACAGTTGCATCAAAGCTGGGACTGAGAGACTGAAAAACAGCTTCTATCTCAAGGCCATCAGACTGCTAAACAGCAATCACTAACTCAGAGGCTGCTGCCTACATAGAGACTCATATCACTGGCCACTTTAATAAATTGATCACTAGTCATGTAACAATGTCACTTTAATAATGTTAACATATCTTACATTACTCATCTCATATGTATATACTGTACCTTATACCATCTATTGCACCTTGCCTATGCCACTCAGCCATCGCTTATCCATATATTTATATGTACATATTCTTATTCCATCCCTTTAGATTTGTGTGTATTAGGTAGTTGTTGGGGAATTGTTAGATTACACCCGGATTAACATCTGCTAACCATGTGTATGTGACCAATAAAATTTGATTTGATTTGATAGCGTCATACCCAAGAAGTCTCGAGGCTGTAATTGCTGCCAAAGATGCTTCAACAAAGTAGAGTAAAGGGTCTGAATACTTGTGTAAATGTAATATTTAATTATTTTTTTTACTACATTTGCAAAAGTTTCTAAAAACCTGTTTTTGCTTTGTCATTGTGGGGTATTGTGTGAAGATTGATGAGGAAAAAAAATAAATAAAATGTAATCCATTTTAGAATAACGCTGTAACGTAACAGTCAAGGGGTCTGAATACTTTGCGAAGGCACTATATGTGCGTATGGAAGGAGATGCAAAGGAAATTATTGTCTTAAACAACTATTGGATTGGTTTGAGATTGGTTTTGTGTTTAAAGGCAGCATACTGTAAGTAGATGATAATGAAGATAAATAAATACATTTTATTCTTAATTAAATGAATCACTCTGTCCATCGGTGTGGTTGGAGTTGCATGGGTTGTGAGTTTAAAGCCTAAATTAGGAGGGATTCTCTTTGGGCTTGAGGCTTTAGCATGTGTCAAGTCTTTCACATAACCTGGCATTCATTGTGAAGCTCTTTTACGAACTATAAAATATGAATTTCGTCCCTGAGCTGTTTTCCAATATAGACTCCAAGCCCATAAAAGATTGCTTTTCATTTTTACTTTTTAGTTTTATATAAAGAACTTTGAAATGGAAATGTTTCTTTCATTACGTATAATTTTGTTGTTGTTGAGAAAATGATCTTAAAAGAGAAATTCGATGTGAAATATGAATTTTCTCCATTTTACATCAACCCTAACACAAACATGGAGATCAAACGCTGGGTTCACGGTGAAACTCTTTTTGTGCTCTTAAATGAATGTGCCTTGGCATATCCTTACGCTCTGCCTCTCTCTATGGTCGTCTACCAAATGGCACCCTATTCCGTTTATAGTGCACTACTTTCGACCAGGGCCCTGTAGTAGAAATATTATGATGAGCTTCGTCGGGGATACAGTTTTTCAATACACAGTGTGAAACGGGAAGTGACCAGTGGTTCAATGTCTCTATAGCATGGGACAACAGTGTTGGCTCTATGTGTGAGTTGGCTGTGTGTGCGTGTGTGTATTTAAAAACTGTATCCTCGACGTAGCTCATAATATTTCTACTACTCTAAATTAGTTACACATCACATATTTATACACTGGATTCGTGACATAACTTACTCTACATTTTAGTCATTTAGCAGATGCTCTTATCCAGAGCGATTTACATGAGCAATGAGGGTTAAGGGCCTTGCTCAAGGGCACATCGGCAGATTTTTCACCTAGTGACCTTTCGGTAACTGACCCAATGCCCTTAACCGCTAGACTACCTGCCACCCATATCTACTCCATATCTTCTGCCTGCCGCCCATATCTACTCCATATCTTCTGCCTGCCGCCCATATCTACTCCATATCTTCTGCCTGCCGCCCATATCTACTCCATATCTTCTGCCTGCCGCCCATATCTACTCCATATCTTCTGCCTGCCGCCCATATCTACTCCATATCTTCTGCCTGCCGCCCATATCTACTCCATATCTTCTGCCTGCCGCCCATATCTACTCCATAACTTCTGCCTGCCGCCCATATCTACTCCATATCTTCTGCCTGCTGCCCATATCTACTCCATAACTTCTGCCTGCCGCCCATATCTACTCCATATCTTCTGCCTGCTGCCCATATCTACTCCATAACTTCTGCCTGCCGCCCATATCTACTCCATATCTTCTGCTTTAATTATCATTCTTAGCTGATCTTGTGTAAATTCTCCCAGTGTACATATAGTACGTGTAGATTGCATTTGATTACTGCTACAGTGCTATTTGGGTTGTTAATCAGATTCGTCCAACTGTTCTTGATTTCTTGTCTTTTTTTCCTGTTACATTTTAATTGTTAGACATTTCACTGCATTGTTAGGAGCTAGTATCATAAGCATTTCGCTGCACCCACTATATCACCTGCTAAATGATGTACGTGACCAACCTTTGATTTGATCTCCTATTGGACTTGCTTCATGTCCCAGAGCTCATGAGGCCCGTAGAAGCATTTTAACAGTGGCCAGATTAGCAAGGGTTTCATATCCAATGACAGGACTGTATTATGTAAAATGAGGTCTGTGTAGCTAAATGTTTAGATGTACTGCTAATGCAATCGACAACATGGCTAACAAAAGTCGTTGACATTCAATGAAATTGTGGTTTGTGGGGTAAATACCCCAAAATTATTTGATTACACCCTTCTCCAGACCGCTTTGTTTTACAAGGATATGGCTCTGGCTAACCTGCTTTCTAAATATCAACTTATTAACAACATATTTCTCTAAATTCATTGGCCCATTTAGTTTATAATCCCAGCTTGTTTCTAGTTTGAGACCAAAGCAAAAAATGGAGAAAACAATAATGACTGTTATTCTAAAAATCACAAAAGATGTATTGTTCCCAGAATAAAGTATACTCCAACCTTTGAAACATTTACACATAAAGAGACACATGCTTGTAGTTTAGCTGGAAACCAATACACCATATTATTTCTTTGTAATCAGATATCGCTATGTGAATCAAAATAACAAGAAACAAAAAGAAACAAAAAACATGACAGATGAATTAGATAAATAAAACAAACTCTTCTCCTTTTCAGATTAGTGCCAAAACCAATTGAAGGGACTATTTAACTGATAATGCCAGAGAAACTGGTGTTTTGGAAGATATATTGGCACGGGTGTTGTCTCGGGCCTGCAAACCGTGCCAATATACCCTCCAAACACCAGCTTCGAGGGCATTATCACTTTTATACAACGGGTTACCAACATATTCAAATAATGATTGACATATTTTCATTAAAAACGTTATTTTGATGAATTTATTCATACTATTTCATCCTTCCACAAGATAATAGTCCCGAAACAAATCTAGGGTTGCTACCCAAGCAGGCTGGTAGTTCATTCTATTGGTTCGGTTGCCATAGACGCGACCCAGTCCTTCAGTCTTTTTGTTCTGTATCTATGGACGTGACCCAGTTGGTTCTAAATGTTCCATTGCCATACCGACTGGCAACATTCTTATCCCTTGCTTGCTAGCCAGCCAACTGCAGCTAAGTTACAGTCATGTCAAACCGTGCAGACAGAATAACAACAGTAGCTGCATTTGTTTAAGCTGTTTTCTAGTGACATTTATTTGGACACATTCATAACAATGAACTAATGATGTACTTATAGTGTAGATCAAGTTTATCATTTCCCCCCATGGGCTGATGAGACAGTGGAATGCGCAGTCAGATGAAACAGAGTAAACAGGCATTTTAACGTCATAGATTTAGCCGGCGGTAATTTGTGGAATAGACACCGGCTGGAATGCGCTTTTAACCAATCAGCATTCAGGATTTGACCCACAAGTTGTATAAATTGTGAACATGTACAGAACAGCCCATTTTGACTTGTGTTTTTATGCATATTTTCATAAAGCAATACTCGGAGGCAACAACTTTCAGTGTAAACGGTTCTGCTTTATTAAACGTGTTGTCCATGGCTTCGTCAATAGCCCATCTCCCAAGATGACTCCCCACTGGCAAAAACTGGTTGAATCAACGTTGTTTCCACGTCATTTCAACCCGAAAAATCCATGTGATGACGTTGAATCAACACAGAAAACTGATTGGATGTGCAAAAAGTCATCAACGTAGGGGCATTCTGCATTTTTTTTGACACAACTTAAATCCAATGACATTTTTGTTGATTTCACATTGAATTCACGTTAGTTGACAGCTGAACCAACTGTAAATCAAAGCTAGACGTTGAACTGATGTCTCTGTGCCCAGTGGGTCTCTACTCTATGTGTGCCTGGAGAGGAGCCTAAACTTTATGGAGATATTCTGTAGAGATATGGAGATATTCAGTATTCTGAAGATGTGGCTAACCCCATGTAAACAAAGTCAGAAAAGACAAGTCCTTTTTAGAGATGTGTGGTTGGCAGTGTTCTACTCATGTGGAAGTTGAAACATATTTCTTGAAGCTCCATGTTTATCTAAGAAACCAAAAGGGTCTTTCTTCAAGAGACGGATAGAAGCAACAATGAAACCTTAGACAGGACAAAATGTCTGTCTTTCGTCATCTATTTCTAAACCCATATCTTCCGATAAGACGTTTGTCTCAATTATACTGTAGATTGACAAATGAAGTCCCTATGACGTAATCTTGTTAGACAATCAGGCGATTCATTGACTTTAGGATTACAGTGCATGTGGAGTTTCACCCGATGTGAAGTGTCGAGCAAGCTGCCATGTAATCCACTGATTCAATATATATATCAGTTAAGCACATGTAGGCCTAAGCCACACTGTTGTGGGCTGGCAGTAGAGTTGTCATGAGTAGTATTAGTAATTCCAAGTGTTGATGACGCTTACATCCACATTTACTCTTTCAGAATTTAAACATATGTTGTTTAAAAACCCAAAACATACAAATCCTCTTGAGCCATGTCTATGTATCTAACTATGCACCTTCAATGTCTAAAGGGTTTATCATGGTCCAAAACGTGTACGCGTACGCACAGCAGAGTTCTGGAGTATTGGACTGTTGGCTTTCATACTTTTCGAATTTTCAGCGCAACTCAAGTAATTTCTCCAACTGTCAACAGATTCAAATGAATAGAGGACGCGTACCAACAGACACTTTGGTTGGGAATTGTGGGGAAGTGCGCGTTCTGGCTGTATGTCCCCCGTGGATGCTGGTCTTAGAGCCGTGTAGCTACAGTGCCTTCAGAAATTATTCACACCCCTTGACTTATTCCACATTTTGTGTTACAGCCTGAATTCAAAATTGATTAAATATATTTTATTTCTCACCCATCTAGACACAATACCCCGTAATGACAAAGTGAAAACATGTTTTTAGAAATGTGTACAAGTGTAGATTTGGCTTGATGTTTTAGGTTATTGTGCTGCTGAAAGGGGAATTCATGTCCCAGTGTCTGGTGGAAAGCAGACTGAACCAGGTTTTCCTCTAGGATTTTTCCTGTGCTTAGCTCTATTCCATATCTTTCTTATCCTGAAGAATTTCCCAGTCCTTAATGATTACAAGCATACCAATAATATGATGTAGCCACCACTATGCTTGAAAAAAAATATATGGAGAGTGGTATTCAGTAATATGTTGTATTGGATTTGCCCCAAACATAAAACTTTGTATTCAGGACAAAAAGTGAATTGCTTTGCCACATGTTTTGCAGTATTACTTTAGTGTCTTGTTGCAAACAGAATGCATGTTTTGGAATATTTGTATTCTATACGGCTTCCTTCTTTTCACTCTGTCCATTAGGTTAGTATTGTGGAGGAACTACAATGTTCTTGATCCATCCTCAGTTCTCTCCTATCACAGCCATTAAACTCTGTAACAGGTTTAAAGTCACCATTGACTGGCCTCAAGGTGAAATCCCTGAGCGGTTTCCTTCCTCTCCGGCAACTGTTAGGAAGGATGCCTGTATCTTTGTAGTGACTGGGTGTATTGATACACCATCCAAAGTGTAATTAATCACTTCACCATGCTCAAAGGGATATTCAGTGTCATTATTTTTTTTTTTACCCATCTACCAATAGGTGCCCTTCTTTGCGAGGCATTGGAAAAAACTCCCTGGTTTTTGTGGTTGAATCTGTGTTTATAATTCACTGCTCGACTGAGGGACCTTACAGATCATTGTATGCGTGAGGTACAGAGATGAGGTAGTGTTTCAAAAATCATGTTAACCCTAAGAGTCTATTTACGAACCGGTGAGTCAATCTAATTAACATAGTAAAAAAATCCTCATCAAAATCTGTCAGTTTAAAGTAGAGATATCAGGGTTTTTTGCATGAGCTGCTTCTCGATCCACGCACCGCACCTATGTCGGCCTTCCGCATCTGCAGTGGAAAGTGGCAGAGCTACAGACACTGATATGTCACTATGGAAAAGGGAGACTCTCACAAACACGATGGTGTTCTCTGTTTTGCTCTACGACCCCCACAACTGTCACGTGACTCGTCTGAATGTAACCCATACAACTGAATGGAAACTAAATAGTTTTGTGCCAAAAAAAAAAGGGGTTAAATATGTGTCCAAAAAACAAAAATATTTCCTGAGCTTTCATATACAGTGCATTCGGAAAGTATTACAACCCCTTGACGTTTTCCACATTACAGGCTTATTCTAAAATGGATTTAATGAATTTTCCGCCTCATCAATCTACACACAATACCCCATAATCATGAAGCGAAAACAGGTTTTTAGAAATGTTTGCACATTTATTAAAAATAAAAAGAGATCCTTGATGAAAACCTACTCCAGAGAACTCAGGACCTCAGACTGGACTCAGATATAGGACAGACACAGCAAAACCTTATTTCTTATGATTTCTTTTTTGATTGTCTTTTTTTGCCATTTACTGTATGAATGTGCTATTCAATGCGTTTCTATGGGCAATAGTAGTAAAGGCCAAATTCAATATTTAATGAACTATATACAGTACCAGTCAAAAGGTTGGACACACCTACTCATTCAAGGGTTTTTCTTTATTTTACTATTTTCTACATCAAATCTATGAAATAACACATATGGAATCATGTAGTAACCAAAAAAGTGTTAAATCTCAAATATATTTTATATTTGAGATTCTTCAAAGTAGCCACCCTTTGCCTTGATGACATATTTGCACACTCTTGGCATTCTATCAACCATCTTCACCTGGAATGCTTTTCCAACAGTCTTGAAGGAGTTCCCACATATGCTGAGAACTTGTTGGTTGCTTTTCCTTCACTCTGCGGTCCAACTCATCCCAAACCATCTCAATTGGGTTGAGGTCGGGGGATTGTGGAGGTCAGATCATCTGATGCAGTACTCCATCACTCTCCTTCTTGGTCAAATAGCCCTTACACAGCCTGGAGGTGTGTTGGGTCATTGTCCTGTTGAAAAACAAATGATAGTCCCACTAAGCACAAACCAGATGGGATGACATATCACTGCAGAATGCTGTAGTAGCCATGCTGGTTAAGTGTGCCTAGAATTCTAAATAAATCACTGACAGTGTCACCAGCAATGCACCCCCACACCATCACACCTCCTCCTCCATGATTCACGGTGGGAAATACACATGCGGAGATCATCCGTTCACCTACTCCGTGTCTCACAAAGCCACAGTGGTTGGAACCAAAAATCTCACATTTGGAATCATCTGTCAAGTGTGTGCGTACTGGTAGCGAAGTCAGGTGCAGGAGAGCAGAGATTTGTGAACAGGCGCACACTTTATTGAGGCAAAAGTGCAAAACGCTCAAAACAGTCACAAGAATGATGTTTAACAATAAACATCTTTGTGAAATACCACGGAAAAAACAAACCAGTCTGGCGTGTCAACAATAAACACGTAACACAAACAATCTTTCACAAAGACATGATGGGGAACAGAGGAATAAATACATGTAGATTGATTGGGGAATGAAAACCAGGTGTGCAGGGAACAAGACAAAACAAATGGATACATGAAAAATGGAGCGGCGATGGCTAGAAAGCCGGTGATGTCGACCGCCGAACGCCGCCCGAACACGGCGGAAGTCGTGACATCATCAGACCAAAGGACAGATTTCAACCGGTCTAATGTCCATTGCTCATGTTTCTCAGCCCAAGCAAGTCTCTTCTTATTACTGGTCCTTTAGTAGTGGTTTACTTGCAGAAATTCGACCATGAAGGCCTGATTCACTCTTGAGATGTGTCTGTTACTTGAACTCTGTGAAGCATTTATTTGGGCTGCAATTTCTGAGGCTGGTAACTCTAATGAACTATTCCTCTGCAGCAGAGGAAATTCTGGGTCTTGTGGTGATCCTCATGAGAGCCAGGTTCATCATAGCGCTTGATGGTTTTTGTGTCTGCACTTCAAGAAAAGTTAAAAGTTCTTGAAATTTTCCAAATTGACTGACCTTCATGTCTTAAAGTAATGATGGAATGTCATTTCTCTTTTTTTATTTGAGCTATTCTTGCCATAATATGGACTTGGTCTTTTACCAAATAGGGCTATCTTCTGTATACCACCCTTACCTTGTCGCAACACAACTTGTAGGCTCAAACGCATTAAGAAGGAAATAAATTCCACAAATTGACTTTTAACAAAGCACACTTGTTAATTTAAATGCATTCCAGGTGACTACCTCATGAAACTGGTTAAGAGAATGCCAGAGTGTGCAAAGCTGTCATCAAGGCAAACGGTGGCTACTTTGAAATATCTCAAATATAAAATATATTTTGATTTGTTTAACACTTTCCATATGTGTTATTTCATAGTTTTGATGTCTTCACTATTATTCTACAATGTAGAAAATAGTAACAATAAAGAAAAACCCTGGAATGAGTACGTGTGTCCAAATTTTTGACTGGTACTGTATGTACATTTTTTATAGATACAGGGGTCCTAAAATTCCAAATCAAATATCTTAATGATCCATTGTAAAACAATTTCATATGTAAGCTTAGTAGAACCTCAATTTAATCAATTTTAAATTCAGCCTGTAATACAACAAAAATGTGGAAGAATTCAAGGGGTATGAATACTTTCTAAAGGCACTGTATGTCACAATGGGACGCCGGACTATCACGTCTCAGCGTCTGTGTACTATGATTTACACTTAAGTCTCAGGCATCAACTCCAACCATCTCTGAACACACTGTAACACTGTAGGCCTATATGTTATCCCACAGAACAACAAACTGCTGTCAAAGTCAATGTATCGTTACCAACAAGCCAGGCTGGGTAACGCTGAGGAGCAAGCAGCAGGTATTTGTTAGTTAACCGCTGTTTGAATTAAGCCCTGTCTCTAGTAGCAAGGCAGAGGCCGGTTCAGGAGCGGCGAGCGTTCACGACTGTTTTGACTAAGCCATCTCAGAGAGCCCAGCCGAGGAGATTCCCAGCATTTGTAAAAGATTAGTGGCCAAGCCCCGGTGTAGCAAGTCCCAGGTCAGAGAGAGTTCAGCAGGCATGCGGACAGGGAAAGGAGGTGGTGGTGATTAACTTCCAGAACCTATCTTTCTTCCCATCTGTGGCAGGCCAGTCAGGCAGTCAGACACGCCGTCTGCCTTGAGTTTACATGAGGCACAGCTCTGTAATGTGATTAAAGGTGTGTAGTCACAGTGGGGGTGACCTTACAGGAGACTAGGTCTTCAGGTCTGGTCGCCTGGTTTGACATTCAATGCCAGTGTCGTAAAGGCCGTGGTCGATTGTGGGCGTTGTAGTTGTTGTTATTGATAAATGTTGTCAGGGTTGATGTTTTTTTAAAGGGGTAAGTTTCTGTTTGTTCTTAGTGATGCTATGTCATTTACGAAGGTAACATTCCATGTTCTGGTCAGCTTAAATAGCAGAGAAATGTTCTGTCAGATTTTTCTATCCCAGATAGAGTACATATGAGCTGTGTAACAATGAGAATGGCCCACATACTCTTAACCTAGTCATTAGCCAAAATACTAAATGAAAACCAACTGTGCGGGGACAATAAAATCCTTTTTTTAATCTCTTTGTTTTGCTAATAAGGGAAAATGGTGCAGATAAATTCTGCAAAGCATTTTCATTTGGCTGCTGCTGCCGAGTTTGGAGCTAACTGCTCAGCACCTGGCTTGGCTGTCAGAGGCTCAGCGCTGCTTAACTTCATTTCAATTTAAAACACAAAAGTGTTAGATCACTGTCGATACAAGCTCAAAAAGGCTGATTAGGCTTTTCATCCGTACTAGTCAACATGTGCGCTGACTTTTTAAGGGCAAAAGTTAAATAAACAGAAAAAGAACAACAAAAAACTCCTCCCTCCCGCACCCCCCCATGACTCAGCTTCAGTGGAACACATACTGGGGCCTAGGCCAGACGGTTCTCCCAAATACTCTTGTCAAGAACTCCAAGTGATATATAAGAATCGTGTACGTTTAAATGGGAGACTTGTGTGTTTGTGCATCCGTTCTATTTCAATGCTGAGAATGCCAGCTAATAAGTTATATAACTTCTCTGGATGTGCCGCGGCTCCATCGTAAAGGGTGAGCCCAGCGAAGAGCAGGGGAAAAGGCTGTAAATGTCAGCTAGGACAAATCCAATGACCTGGTTCTCTTTGACCTGGTTCTGTTTTCTTTTATAAGTTGGCTGCAGCCCCAATGAGCCCCCCCCCCACACACACATAAAGATAGACATACTGTACCTACACACATACACTATTTAATTTCTCTACACATTTCAAACCATATTTTTACAGCAAAATCCAGGATGTTTGTCCACGTGGAATCAAGTGGACAGGTTATGACTCAAATGAAATTCTAGTAAAAAGTTCAATGGTAATAGTGTTTGTATGAAACAGCTGGGTGTGGTGATGGTGCTTACAGTCATCAGTCCTGACACAGTCCTCCATCACTACATCACTCCGTCACTATTTACTGCTGCTGCCTTCCCTAACAGGCAGACCTTTGGTTTTAAACCTCGTCCTGACCAAACCTGGGTTCAATTACTATTCAAAATAATTTAAAATACTTAAGTTGGGCTTGATTGATCTTGCCTGGCACAATTGAACCAATAGAATAGTCGCAAAACTGCCAACTCCGCCCAGTTGGAAGATCTAGGCAGGCTAGAGCAAACGATAAAAGTAGTTTAAAGATGTCAAATGTTATTTGAACCCAGGTTTGGTCCTAGTTTACACCATCCTGGCCTGGCTTAGTCTTGGCTCTGTTTCACTCACCTGCCTTGTAAAGGCATCTGTCACCAGGCCAGCACACACACACACACACACACACACACACACACACACACACACACACACACACACACACACACACACACACACACACACACACACACACACACACACAGCTTTATTTTCAGAACTTTTCTGGAGGGTAAAAATGTTGAACATTAAAAATCCTATTTTCCCAAACCTCTAACCCTAACCTTAATCCTAACCCAACCGTAACCTTAACTGTAACCTTAACCCTAACCCCATAACCCTAACTATAACCCGAAAACCCTAAACTGAAACCTTAACCTTAAATAAAGTCCTGACTTTTCAATTATTATTATTTTGTTCTACCTTGTCAGGACATTTGGGTGAATTGTTAGGACATTGGGGTCCTGATAAGGTAGGATAACAAGTACACACACACACACACACACACACACACACACACACACACACACACACACACACACACACACACACACACACACACACACACACACACACACATACACACACACACACACACACACACAACACACATCACGTCCCCTCAGGACTTGAGAATTAGGACACCAGTCAGACACACCGTGCTGGCAGCAGACAGATGGAGTCCAGGTTTTGAGTAGAGACATAACCTGGGTTGACTTAGCTTAGCTACTAAGACTAGGATTGATCTGGTTTACGTCCTGTATGGATGTACTGAATGGATTCACTGCGAAGTCTGAAGCAATTCAGTTTGAGAATAGTTGGGTGGATGAACCTGGATTTGGGATATTTGGCTTAATTTTCTCCTAGGCAAGAGGACACATGGCTTCTTAAAGTTAGTGGTCTGGGCACAGAGGCTCAGGAAGAACCTGACTACCAGGAGCTGGATTGGTCAACAGACGACTTAACGGACAGATGGACAATGGAGCACGGGAGGCTGCTGAAGGAAGGACGGCTCATAATAATGGCTGAAATGGAGCAAATGGAATGGCATCAACCACATTGGGGCGGCAGGTAGCCTAGTGGTGAGAGCGTTGGGCCAGTAACCGAAAGGTTGCTAAATCGAATCCCCAAGCTGACAAGGTAAAAATCTGCCCCTGAACAAGGCAGTTAACCCAGTCTTACTAGGCAGTCATTGTAAATAAGAAATTGTTCTTAACTGACTAGCCTAGTTAAATAAATTAATTAATAAAAACATGGAAACCATGTGTTTGATGTATTTAATACCATTCCACAAATTCCACTCCAGCCAATTACCACGAGCTCGCCCTCCCCAATTACCACGAGCTCGCCCTCCCCAATTACCACGAGCTCGCCCTCCCCAATTACCACGAGCTCGCCCTCCCCAATTACCACGAGCTCGTCCTCCCCAATTACCACGAGCTCGCCCTCCCCAATTACCACGAGCTCGCCCTCCCCAATTACCACGAGCTCGCCCTCCCCAATTACCACGAGCTCGTCCTCCCCAATTACCACGAGCTCGTCCTCCCCAATTACCACGAGCTCGCCCTCCCCAATTACCACGAGCTCGCCCTCCCCAATTACCACGAGCTCGCCCTCCCCAATTACCACGAGCTCGTCCTCCCCAATTACCACGAGCTCGTCCTCCCCAATTACCACGAGCTCGCCCTCCCCAATTACCACGAGCTCGCCCTCCCCAATTACCAGGAGCTCGTCCTCCCCAATTACCACGAGCTCGCCCTCCCCAATTACCACGAGCTCGTCCTCCCCAATTACCACGAGCTCGCCCTCCCCAATTACCACGAGCTCGTCCTCCCCAATTACCACGAGCTCGCCCTCCCCAATTACCACGAGCTCGTCCTCCCCAATTACCACGAGCTCGCCCTCCCCAATTACCACGAGCTCGCCCTCCCCAATTACCACGAGCTCGTCCTCCCGAGCTCGCCCTCCCCAATTACCACGAGCTCGTCCTCCCCAATTACCACGAGCTCGTCCTCCCCAATTACCACGAGCTCGTCCTCCCCAATTAAGTTGCCACCAACCTGTGTCTTGCATACCTTTCAAATGATTCCAGTTACTCACTGGGACAGTTTAGGTTATCCAAATGGGTGGTTGTGCACTAGGTTTGACCGGGGGCCATGGCCCATAGGGTTCTGGTCAAAAGGTAGTACACTACTGTGTTTATGAAGATGTCTTTCAGTCTGCTAGGTCTCCCACGTGTACCGTGCCACACGCTGAACACACACCTACACACTAGTGTGTCGTTCTCACACGGGTCACATGACACCCTGTGTGGGGGAGACTACTGGGCACCACCAGTGACATGGTGTGACCACTAGGTGGTGACATGTACAAGTGTAAAGTAGTAATTACAACAGAGAAGGAGAACAGAGAACAGCGATTGGCTGTGGGCGGGTAGCGGAGAGCCCTGTCATTGGTGGTGAGTCTAATCAGGATGGACCACCCGGTTTACCCTGGCACTGATGGATATGACATTTGTGGGGGTGGGGGTGGGGGGGGGGATCAGTGTGTTTGTGTACGTCCCTTTGTGTGTATGAAACCACAGCCTTTATATTGCCTTGTAATGTGTTCTCCAGTGTGTGGGCTTTGATTTACAGTGTCCCCTTGACTTGTCCGGCCATGCGGTGAACTCCTTGTGGAGGGGATAGGGAGGCAGTCATTGGGCTGAAGGCTGCAGGCTGGAGTTTGGGGGTGTGGTGCGTTTACTGTCAGCTGTTTGTTAGACTGCGGTCAGCCCTGTTCTGTTTAGAGGGACCGTTGCTGTGAGGAAGTCTGTTCCACGCAACATCTGTCTGTTTCCTCTGAAATGCTGAGGACCATTTTCATTCATCTGACCACTGTAATATCAATCTGGCCGGGGACTCTCGTAGAAGTCACTTCTAATGGCTGCAGACTGCTAAGGAGAACTCTGTTAGGGAAGCCTTTTATTTCAGTGTAAAAAAGCATCCAGCGTTTTCTGGGTGAAATGCAATGGACCTTTCAATTTGACTAGTCATTACACCAGACATGAGAATGCTGTGATTAGACAACACAGAGTTTGGAGAAAATTATTTTCGTTTTTCTACTACTTGCTCTGGCTCCTGAAAATGGCTGAAATATTTAAGAAAATAGTTTTTCTTTGCCACACACTCAGAGTTGAATTTATGGCAAAGTAGTTCATGAGCAAAGTAGTTGATGAGTAATAAGGAATTAACATGGTATACCTTTCTGAACACAGCTTAAATCTGCCATAACAAACTGATTTGATCCTCATGAAAATTCTATTGTCTGCTGGTACTACTAATCCTGCTAAGAAAACAGAGATTTCTGTCCTCCTAATTTAATAAAAATGTTCTTCTTCCCCCTCTTCCCCCTCTTCGTCGAGCACCTGTTTAAAGGAGATGTCCTTTCGACTTTGTTATTTTTTCATTTACTTGTGCCCCCAGGTTTTTTAATCGTACATCCATTACTAAGCAAACAGATACGTTCTGAGCCTATGCAGCAGACACAAATATAGATGAGTTATGAGATTTAAAGCAGGAGAAGACATCTTTGAACTGTAATACACAAGAATCTGCAGTATACAACAGCCACTAGAACCCAGAACATCCTCCCTCCCAGTCGTTTGTTTTATATGGAGAAAAGAGAGAAGAGATGAGAGGAAGAATGAACATTATTAACCATTTACCCGCTGATCTTATGATTTATGGAGCCCAAAATGTCTCCTGGTTGAAGTGTCATGCTGGATTTCCAGATGCATCTGTCTTGTGGTTTTGGCAGCTTGTTGTACCTTGAGTTCAGAGTTGGGGCCCTGACATGGTCTGCGTGCCAAATGGCACCCTATTTCCTGTATAGTGCACGACTTTTGACCAGAGTCCTATGGGAACTAGGGAATAGGGTGCCATTTGGGACATACATATATCATCCGTTCCCTCCAAACAAGCCATGCTCCCTCTCCCAGTACAGTACACCTCTGAGCACTCCCCTCCTCTCCTCCTCCATTCCCCCCAAACCATCTGCACATCTGTTTTTCATTCCACTGCATCTCGCAAGACTTGAACACATTAAACGCTGGCACAAGCACAGTCTCACTCCAGCACTTAACACTGCGCTTAGGTGACTTAAGGCAGAGGCGAGAATTATAGAAAATGAAGTGTCACCGAAATAAAAAATTGCCTGAGATTACCACCAATTACACTTAATCATGAACCGTACCAGGACATCTGCTGATCAGATGCAGCAGTACTACTCTCCATAGGGAGAGACGAGAGAGAGAAAGAAAGTCACAAAGAAAGTAAGGGGAAGAGGAGACAGAAAGAGAACGAGAGAGAGAGAGAGAGAGAGAGTGAGAGAGAGAAAAGAGAGAGAGAAAAGAGAGACCGAAGAGAAAGAGAGAGAGAGAAAGAGAGAGAGAAAAGAGAGAGAGAAAAGAGAGACCGAAGAGAGAGAGAGAGAGAGAAGCGAGAGAGAGAGAGAGAGAGTGAGAGAGAGAGAAAAGAGAGAGAGAAAAGAGAGACCGAAGAGAGAGAGAGAGAGAGAGAGAAGAGAGAGAGAGAGAAGCGAGAGAGAGAGAGAGAGAGAGTGAGAGAGAGAGAAAAGAGAGAGAGAAAAGAGAGACCGAAGAGAGAGAGAGAGAGAGAGAAAGAGAGAGAAGAGAGAGAGAGAAGCAAGAGAGAGAGAGAGAGAGTGAGAGAGAGAGAAAAGAGAGAGAGAAAAGAGAGACCGAAGAGAGAGAGAGAGAGAGAGAGAGAAAGAGAGAGAAGAGAGAGAGAGAGAAAAGACAGCGAGAGAAAAGAGAGACCGAAGAGAGAGAGAGAGAGAGAGAAAGAGAGAGAAGAGAGAGAGAGAGAAGCAAGAGAGAGAGAGAGAGAGTGAGAGAGGGAGAGAGAAAGAGAGAGAAGAGAGAGAGAGAGAAAAGACAGAGAGAGAAAAGAGAGACCGAAGAGAGAGAGAGAGAGAGAAAGAGAGAGAAGAGAGAGAGAGAGAAGCGAGAGAGAGAGAGTGAGAGAGAGAGAAAAGAGAGAGAGAAAAAAGAGACCGAAGAGAGAGAGGGAGCGAGAGAGAGAGAGAGAGAGAAAAGAGAGAGAGAGAAGACAGAGAGAGAGAGAGTGAGAGAGAGCGAAAAGAGAGAGAGAAAAAAGAGACCGAAGAGAGAGAGAGAGAGAGAGAGAGAGAGAGAGAGAGTGAGAGAGAGAAAAGAGAGAGAGAAAAAAGAGACCGAAGAGAGAGAGAGAGAGAGAGACATCAACTATATATTCAGGCAAACGGCAAAAGAAGCACAATTGAAATTGATAAAAAACTAAACTAAAAAAATCACAGATGACAACTGGTTTGATGCAGATTGTAAAATTATAAGGAAAAAACTTAGAACACTATCCAACCAAAAGCACAGAGACCCAAATAATGGTGAATTACGCCTTCATTACTGTGAGACTTTAAAACTCTATAAACGTACACTCAGAACCAAAAAAGCACAGTACAACAGCAAGCAGCTGACACTAATTGAGGAGTCCATAAACACAAACAACTTTTGGCAAAATTGGAAAAAACTAAAAAAATCTAAACAAGAGGAATTAGCAATACAAAATGGTGACATATGGACAACCCATTTCAAAACACTCTACAACACCGTTCAAATTGACACAAACGCAGAACAACGCCAAATCCATGAGAAGTTGAATGGATTAGAAAAAGCTATAAAGGACAATCAAAACCCATTGGACTCCCCAATCACTGACCAGGAGCTCTATAAGAAACTTCAGGCTCTCAAATTTAAAAAAGCCTGCGGACCTGATGGCATCCTAAATGAAATGCTCAAACTCACTAGTGCAAAATTTCAATTGGCTATATTAAAATTGTTTAATTTGATCCTGAGTGTAGGTTATTTCCCTGACATCTGGAATCAAGGACTCATAACCCCAATCTTTAAGAATGGAGACAAATTTGACCCTAACAATTACAGAGGCATTTGTGTGAACAGTAACCTGGGGAAGGTTTTCTGTAGTATCATCAATGTAAGAGTTCTAAACTTCCTTAATAAGCACAATGTCTTGAGTAAAAGCCAAATTGGATTTATACCAAAACATCGCACAACTGATCATATTTACACCTTACACACCCTGATAGATAAACATGTCCACCAAAATAATACCAAAATATACACTTGCTTTATCGACTTCCAAAAAGCATTTGATTCTATTTGGCATACAGGACTGTTCTACAAAGTTATTGAAAGTGGTGTAGGGGGTAAAACATATGACATAATTAAATCAATGTATACTGGCAATACGTGCAGCATTAAAATTGGTAAGAAAAGGACAGAATTCTTTAACCAGGGGCGGGGCCTTCGTCAGGGTTGCAATCTGAGCCCTGCACTCTTCAATATTTACATTAACGAATTGGCCACTATTCTAGAAAAATCCTCAGCCCCTGGTGTTAGGCTCCACAATTCAGAAGTTAAATGCCTACTCTTCGCAGATGACCTATGCCTGCTGTCACCCACAGCACCTGGCCTACAGCAGAGCCCGGACCTGCTAGAGCAGTACTGCCAGACCTGGGCCCTGGCAGTAAACCCCAAAAAGACTAAAATAATGATTTTCCAGAGAAGATCCAGATCTCAGGGAATTAGACCAAAGTTCTCAATTGGTACAAAATATATAGAGTACTGCACACACTACAATTACTTAGGTTTAAAAATAAGCTCAACTGGACACCTTAATGAGGCAGTGAATGAACTGAGAGAGAAAGCACGCAGGGCATTCTACGCCATTAAAAAGCAAATTCAAATTGAAATACCTATTAAAATTTGGCTAAAACTAATTGAATATGTCATTGAACCAATTGCACTTTATGGCAGCGAGGTGTGGGGTCCACTTGCAAAACAAGATTTCATCAAATGGGACAAACACCCCATTGAAACCCTACATGCAGAGTTCTGTAAGATTCTCCTACGTGTCCAGAGGAAAACTACAAACAATGCATGCAGGGCAGAATTAGGCCAATATCCAGTAATAATAAAAACTCAAAAAAGAGCAATTAAGTTTTGGAAACATCTAAAATACAGTGACCCCCTCTCATATCATTACCAAGCCCTGCAATGCCAAGAGCTGAGCAAAGAAAAGAGTCCCCTCATCCAGCTGGTCCTGGGGCTGAGTTCACAAACCTGTTCTACTAACACACTGAAGCCTCAGGACCAGAACATCCAATCAATCAGAATAAACCAAATTACAACACAGTCAAAACAAAACTACATTGCTTATTGGGAAACACAAGCACAAACACAAAGCAAAATGCAGTGCTATCTGGCCCTAAATCGACAGTACACTATGGCTAAATATTTGACCATGGTTACTGATCAAAACCTTAGAAAAACCTTGACAAAGTACAGGCTCAGTGAGCACAGCCTTGCCATTGAGAAGGGTAGACACAGGAAAACCTGGCTCCCTGTAGAGGAAAGGCTGTGTAACCACTGCACAACAGCAGAACTTGAGACGGAGCTGCATTTCCTGACAAAATGTCAAAAATATAAAACAATTAGAGAGTGTCATTTCCCCAAATTTGAAATCCTTATTCAAGGTTTTAAATACCTCTCTGATGAGGATAGGCTACCCATCCTGTTGGGGGAGGACGCAGAGAGCTGTGGGTTGGCAGCGCACTACATTGCTGCCTGCCATAAGTTGAGGGACAGTGTCTGACAGACCAATAAACCTGCACATGTCCTCAACTGTATGATTATTGTTATTGTTGAATGTATGGTTATATTGACCGTTGGTTATTGTTGTTACTGTTGTCCCGTTGACAATTTTTGATTCTCATTTTTATTTATTTTTTTATATTGTAAATATCCAAAGTAAGCTTTGGCAATATGTACATTGTTACGTCATGCCAATAAAGCGAATTGAATTGAATTGAATTGAGAGAGAGAGAGAGGGAGAGAGAAAAGAGAGAGAAGAGAGAGAGAGAGAGAGAGAAAGAGAGAGAGAGAGAGAGAGAGGAGGAGTCATTAGCTAGGTTTCCATCCAATTGGTGACAGATTATCATGAGAGGTGTGTTTCCATCAAACTGACTTGTTGCAGATAAAAGACTGTACGTGTTGACATAGTGCACATAAAAAGCACTTTTGCTTTCCCATGTACCAAATAAAAAGTTAAATGGGTTTCCATCGCACTTTCAACTCTACTAATGGTTTTGTCACAAAAGCTGTTGCGATAAATAACAAACTTGCCCAATCTGGTTTTGGCGCATGCTCTCTAGACAACAGTCCGCTGATAAAGTGGGCTGGGGGGTAATATGATGAGATATGGATAAGACCATTTTATTTGATAATTGGCAGCCAATCACCGATCATCATCTCAGCAGCTTTCAAATAATAGCCTACCCACGATATTTAGCCTATTGGAAATGTATTTGATCACCGTTCACTTAAACAACATGTGAAGCTCATCATAACTTATTTCATCCACCTATAAACGTTTCATTCTATATGATGTTATTATATCAATATTTGCGCATAAAGGCGCCATTTCTCGCATAATTAATTTTACAGACGTAAAAAGATCCCCACATGTGTTTCGATCAGGCCTGTCTTGGCTTTTTTTATGCTTCAGGTAATTCATCCACATGACATGGTTGAATGGAAACCTGGTTACTGCAAGAAAGAGAGAGACAGAGACAGAGAGACCAGAGAGAGAGAGAAAGAGACCAGAAAAAGTGAGACCAGAGAGAGAGACCAGAGAGAGAGACCAGAGAGAGAGAGACCAGCGAGAGAGACCAGAGAGAGAGAGACCAGAGAGAGGGACCAGAGAGAGAGAGACCAGCGAGAGAGACCAGAGAGAGAGACCAGAGAGAGACCAGAGAGAGAGAGACCAGAGAAAAAAACAGAGAGAGAGAGACCAGAGAGAAAGAGACCAGAGAGAGAGACCAGAGAGAAAGAGACCAGCGAGAGAGAGACCAGAGAGAAAAACCAGAGAGAGAGAGAGATCAGAGAGAGAGACCAGAGAGAGAGATCAGAGAGAGAGAGACCACAGAGAGACCAGAGAGAGACCAGAAAGAGAGACCAGAGAGTGAGACCAGAGAGAGAGAGACCAGAGAGAGAGAGACCAGAGAGAGAGACCAGAGAGAGAGATCAGAGAGAGAGAGACCAGAGAGAGACCAGAAAGAGAGATCAGAGAGTGAGACCAGAGAGAGACCAGAGAGTGAGACCAGAGAGAGAGACCAGAGAGAGCGAGACCAGAGAGAGAAAGAGACCAGAAAGAGAGACCAGAGAGAGAGACCAGAGAGAGAGAGACCAGAGAGAGAGACCAGCGAGACAGAGACCAGAGAGAGACCAGAGAGAGAGACGCAGAAAGAGTGACAAGAGAGAGACCAGAGAGAGAGACCAGAGAGAGAGAGACCAGAGAGAGACCAGAGAGAGAGAGACAGGAAAGAGAATCAGAAATGAAATGTATCCAGTATTTGTGGAATTAGTAAGGTTAGAATGATAACATGTGATGTAATATGTCATTAAGATGATGAATCTCAGGTAATTCTGGTTAGTGTGGAATGCAATATGGAATATAACACAGACATGCAAATAGTCATGCTGTTTGTGTGGGGTTATGTGCTTTAGGGTTGGAGACGTGGAATGTTCTGTTTATTCATCATTTATTAGTCATTCATGTAGTCAAGGAGTAAGCCAAAGTACAACACTGATTTAATATGGTGCCATCTGGGAAGGACACAATATCACTCATATGGAAATACATGCATATGTAAAGAAAATGTTCCTTCTTCTTCTAAACCATATAAACGCCAATGAGTCAAAAGAGAGAGAATGAGATTTATTTTGGTTAATTGTATTTATTGACTGTCTTGTCTCTTTATCCCTAGTTACAGAACTGAATGAATTCATCCATGGAAATAGTTAGTAAGGGTTTTCCATTTGTGGTTTCGATGCATTTAATTTTTTATGGGTTTGCTTTGTGTTCTTGAGGGGGTTTTGAAGCGGAGGAAGCATGACAAATGGATGACATAAGAACACTGTGAATCAATGGGGGGTTATTGGAAACTCATTGATCTCCTTGCCACAAGCCAAAAAATAATCACATATGTCCCTCAATTGAAGTTATCCAGTAACCACATATATCCCTTTATAATTACTCCATGTCTGCATCTATAATTTATCTGTTCATTCATGTGTAACAGAGACATATTCTTCTCATCTAATCTCACTATCTCCCCCCGCATGGATTAGTGAGCTCCTCCATTTCTAATCAACCTGCTATGATGCTCAACAAGAGGAGCGTACCACTTGCAAATAACGGTGAGTGTATGGATCAATAGATTCATACCCATGATATCAAACAGGGTATTTTCCTGTGATCCTGTTCCAAAAGGGTTTTTTTCTGGGAGGGGTCTAAGAAGAAGAAGAAAAACAAGAAGGGGGGGTAACAATAGAGGACATCTTCTGGGCTTTGCCTCATCTCTGTCTTCTGGGCTTTGCCTCATCTCTGTCTTCTGGGCTTTGCCTCATCTCTGTCTTCTGGGCTTTGCCTCATCTCTGTCTTCTTCTGGGCTTTGCCTCATCTCTGTCTTCTGGGCTTTACCTCATCTCTGTCTTCTGGGCTTTGCCTCATCTCTGTCTTCTGGGCTTTGCCTCATCTCTGTCTTCTGGGCTTTGCCTCATCTCTGTCTTTTTCTGGGCTTTGCCTCATCTCTGTCTTCTGGGCTTTGCCTCATCTCTGTCTTCTGGGCTTTGCCTCATCTCTGTCTTCTGGGTTTTGCCTCATCTCTGTCTTCTGGGCTTTGCCTCATCTCTGTCTTCTGGGCTTTGCCTCATCTCTGTCTTCTGGGCTTTGTCTCATATCCGTCTTCTTCTGAGATTTGCCTCATGTCTATTTGGCTCTGAAAGCTTGCATATCATTATCAGAGCACCGAATGACCCGCCTCCTTTTCTGTTCCAGGGGTGTGGTTAGACATTACTCAAGAAGTGCAATCTGTTTTGCAACTGATTGTTTTTACGTTGAAAACAGTACTTTACAGTAACTGACAGAAATATAAGATACTGTACTGTATCTGTAATGCATTTAACAACAGTACATCTGAAAGTATTCCTTCAAAAATAAGTGTTGTTTTTTCCTGTTTCAGTTCTAAAATAAAACAATGAAACACCTTGCCACTTTAACACAAACTATTTAACAAAAAAAGAAATATGCAACTGACATCATAGAGTTCATTTCAACTCTTACTTTGGAGAGAATTAAAAAAGATTGCCCTGTCCACAGAGGCCTACAAAATGGTTCCTTAGACACCATCTGTGACCACTCTCACATGACCTGACCTGACCCCTGCATGTTCCCATCACTGTGTCAGCATATCATTGGACATCTCTCTTACTCTCCCTCTCTCTCCATCTCTCTCTATCTCTCTCGCCGGCTCTGTGTGTCTTCCTTTTCACCCCGGTCCCAGGTGCTTTCCCTGGTTTCCAGCTCCTGAGCAAGCCAGCCCTAACATACACAATGATATACTAACAATGCTGAATTACCATGGCATATTCAATATTAACTGAATTTACTATTGGTTTCATTCCAAGCCACCATATGTTGAGAAGCCTGTTTTCCCCTAGCCTGAGCATGACTGATTCAGTTGTTATAGCAAAGCTTTAAATCAGCCGAGCATTCAGTCTGTATGTTTTATGGAATATAGGACATCTATGGGTTTTCAGTACAGAGGCAGTGACATTGGTTTTATTGTAAAGAGAGTGACTGTTCTGGACAGACTGGTTATATGGTGTAGTTCAGGCCTTTAGAACATGTGACCTGATGTAGTTTAGGCCTGTTCTGACATACCCTGGTCAGCTCCTAGCTCCTAGCTCTAAACTAGCATAACCAGTACAATGACATACCCTGGTCAGCTCCTAGCTCCTAGCTCTAAACTAGCATAACCAGTACAATGACATACCCTGGCCAGCTCCTAGCTCCTAGCTCTAAACTAGCATAACCAGTATGATGACATACCCTGGCCAGCTCCTAGCTCCTAGCTCTAAACTAGCATAACCAGTAGAATGACATACCCTGGCCAGCTCCTAGTGCCTAGTTCTAAACTAGCATAACCAGTAGAATGACATACCCTGGCTAGCTCCTAGCTCTAAACTAGCATAACCAGTACAACGACATACCCTGGTCAGCTCCTAGCTCCTAGCTCTAAACTAGCATAACCAGTACAATGACATACCCTGGCCAGCTCCTAGCTCCTAGCTCTAAACTAGCATAACCAGTACAATGACATACCCTGGCTAGCTCCTAGCTCTAAACTAGCATAACCAGTACAATGACATACCCTGGTCAGCTCCTAGCTCCTAGCTCTAAACTAGCATAACCAGCACAATGACATACCCTGGTCAGCTCCTAGCTCCTAGCTCTAAACTAGCATAACCAGTACAATGACATACCCTGGTCAGCTCCTAGCCCTAAACTAGCATAACCAGTACTCTGACATACCCTGGCCAGCTCCTAGCTCCTAGCTCTAAACTAGCATAACCAGTACAATGACATACCCTGGCCAGCTCCTAGCTCCTAGCTCTAAACTAGCATAACCAGTACAATGACATACCCTGGCTAGCTCCTAGCTCTAAACTAGCATAACCAGTACAATGACATACCCTGGTCAGCTCCTAGCTACTAGCTCTAAACTAGCATAACCAGTATGATGACATACCCTGGCCAGCTCCTAGCTCCTAGCCCTAAACTAGCATAACCAGTATGATGACATACCCTGGCCAGCTCCTAGCTCCTAGCCCTAAACTAGCATAACCAGTGAGTCTTCTCCTTCCCCTAATGACCAGTGTCCCTCTCCTGCTACTACCAGTGGTGTAAAGTACTTAAGTAAAAATACTTTAAAGTACTACTTAAGTAGTTATTTGGAGTATCTGTACTTTACTTTACTATTTATATTTTTTCCAACTTTTACTTTTACTTCACTATATTCCGAAAGAAAATAATGTACTTTTTACTCCATACATTTACCTGCCACCCAAAAGTACTCGTTACATTTTGAATGCTTAACAGGACAGGAAAATGGTCCAATTTACGCACTTATCAAGACAACACATGGTGATCCCTTCTGCCTCGTATCTGGCAGACTCACTAAACACAAATGCATCGCTTGTAAATGATGTCTGAGTGTTGGAGTATACCCCTGGCTATCCATAAAAAAACAAGGAAATGGTGCCGTCTGCTTTGCTTAAAATAAGGAATTTGAAATTATTTATACTTTTGATATTTAAGTATTTTTTTATTTTATCTTTATTTAACTAGGCAAGTCAGTTAAGAACAAATTATTATTTTCAATGACAGCCTAGGAACAGTGGGTTAACTGCCTTGTTCAGGGGAAGAGCGACAGATTTTTACATTGTCAGCTCAGGGATGCAATCTTGCAACCTTTCGGTCACTAGTCCAACACTCTAATCACTAGGCTACCTGCCGTCCCCAAGTATATTTTATCAATTACATTTACTTTTGATATACCTTTAGACTTTTACTCAAGTAGTATTTTACTGGGTGACTTTTACTTTTACTTGAGTAACTTTATATTAATAAGGTATCTATACTTTTATTAAAGTATGACAATTGAGTCCATTTCCACCACTGCCTACTACAACATCTCCTTCATACTTGTATTCCTGTATTTCATATTCCTCATCTCATCCTCTCCTTTGTAGAGATAAGTATCTTTCATAGGGTTGTTTAGAGATTTTAACGTTGTATCTCTGCCATTATGGCGTGTGGGACAGCATGGGCAGCGCCATAGAGGCTATCTCCATTTTAAAGTAAGTCAATTTTCTTCTTCTTTTGATGTCTGAAAAAAATGTCAAGCTAATATAGGTGACTTAGGATCATATGATGCAAAATGCATCATACAGGGATGATTTCTGAATTTTTTTAAGTTACATATCTTGAAAATTTGATTGTTGACAAGTAAAACATTTTGGGACTAATGAAACAAATACCAAAAGATAATTTTTGGGTGGCATTTTCCTTTAACAATTCCAAGCATACCCATAACATGATGCAGCCACCAATATGCTTGCAAATATGGAGAGTGGTACTCGGTAATGTGTTGTATTGGATTTGCCCCAAACATAACACTTTGTATTCAGGACAGCATTATTTTAGTGCCTTGTTGCAAACAGGATGCATGTTTTAGAATATTTGTATTCTGTACAGGCTTCCTTCTTTTCACTCTGTCAATAAGGTTAGTATTCTGAAGTAAGTACAATGTTGTTGATCCATCCAAGTTCTCTCCTATCACAGCCATTAAATTCTGTCACTTTTTTAAAGTCACCATTAGCCTCATGGTGAAATCCCTGAGCTGTTTTCTTCCTCTCCGGCATCTGAGTTAGGAAGGATGCCTGTATTTTTGTAGTGACTGGGTGTATTGATACACCATCCAAAGTGCAATGAACAACTTCACCATGCTCAAAGGGATATTCAATGTCTGATTTTTACCCATCTACCAATAGGTGCCCTTCTTTGCGAGGCATTGGAAAATGTCCCTGGTCTTTGTGGTTGAATCTGTGTTTGAAATTCACTGCTCGACTTAAGGACCTAACAGATACTTGTATGTGTGGGGTACAGAGATGAGGTAGTCATTCAAAAATCATGTTAAACACTATTATTGCACACAGAGTGAGTCCATGCAACTATTTAGGGGAATTGTTAAGCACATTTTTACTACTGAATTTATTCAGACTTGTCACAACAAAGGGGTTGAATACTTATTGACTCAAAACATTTAAGCTTTAGATTTTTTTAATAATTTGAATAAGATTCTCCAAATATAATTCCACTTTGACATTATGGGGTATTGTGTGTAGGCCAGTAACAAAACATCTACATTTAATCAATTTCAAATTCAGGCTGTAACACAACAAAATGTGGAAAAAGTCAAGGGGTGTGGGTTAATACTTTCTGAAGGCACTGTACTGTGTGCGTGCGCCTGTGTGTGACTGTAAAAAGTGAAAGGTTATATACAGTCAAGGCCATAGTATACATTAATCCTAATTCTTGTTGATTCTGTCCTGACTCATGTCATGACTGGCCATCCTGATTGAATTACTCTTATTACAGAGATGAGGCAAGAAATACTTGGCCATCGATCAACAGGCCTTGAAGTTTTTACAAACACAGTTGGATATGATAACTGTGGAAATGCCCCGCCAAAATAAAAAAATAAAAAATAAGACATAGCCTAACGATCCAGGACTTATTAAACAGAACCATTTGTATTCCTTGAAAACAGAGCAGAGCTGAAATAGTTATTTCCTTCTGTTTATGGCTCTGAATGAAACCAGCATGCCTCCCATAGTCCCTCAGTGACACTGCAGTGTTTACCTGACTATCTCCACTTCTCCCCTAGCCTCTCTCTCTCTCTCTCTCTCTCGCTCTATTCATTACCTGTTTCTCTTTTCCTATCTGCATATATTTGGGTCATATCACATTTTAATGTATAATTTTCCATATATATTTTTCTGTTGTGACTTTGCTCTGCCAAGAGAACATCAACCATATAATAGTACAAAGTAATATAAAATGTAGTATGTAAAAAGGAAAAAAGTGGCCTCCACCGCCAACCCCTATCCAGTCAACATGTCTCCATCACTCCAAACAATACAAAATAGGTATAGCTATACTGTATTTTGTTTCTATGTATGTGTTGGGCTTTAGCTTAGATGATTCTTTACAGAGTCAAGTGTATTTGTCCAGGCCTTAATTGTTCCTTGACTAGCACCATTTATTCTCTCTGTCGATAATTATAATGGGATAACTTCTAACATGTTTTTTTTGCGACAGTGCTGCCTGCCAACAGTAATCGTCTCTGATTGATTGAGAGATTCAAGGAGCATCGTGAAGTAACATAACAGATGTAAAGCATTATATTTACATTCATGCACTTTGAAAATAAATTGTTTATCTTGTCCCAGAAGCATTTAACTGCACAGCACTCCCACATCACATGAAGGAATGTGCCTACCTCATTCAGCAAACACAGTGAACATTTGGGAGTTGGGGGCCAATTTCATAATCAAAAGTTTCCTTTGTGTCTTTTCTCTTTCACCTCAACGTGGGCTACATACTGACTGTCTCCACTGAGGATGAATGTATGTCATTCAAACGTGTTAACCCTCGCAAGAGCATGGGCAGACCAGCTGGTTGTTATGTTCTCAGAAGTTTTCAGTCTCTCTCTAGCTCAGCCCACTATACCCACCTGCTTCAAGATGTCCAATATCATCCCAGTGCCCAAGAAAGGGAAAATGAACTGAACTGAATGACTGCCGACCAGTAGCACTCTCTTCCGTCATCATGAAGTGCTTTGACAGGTTAGTCAAAGACCACATCACCTTCTCCCTCCCCAACACACTCAAACCTCTCCAGTTCACCTACTGCCGACAGATCCACAGACGACGCAATCGCCATTGCACTGCACACGGCCTTACCCACCTGGACAGAAGGAATGCATATGTGAGGATGCTGTTCATCGACTACAGATCAGCCTTCAATACCATAGTGCCCTGTAAGCTCATTACAAAGTTCACAGCCCTGGGTCTGAACTCCTCCCTATGCAACTGGGTCATGGACTTCCTGACAGGCCGACCCCCAGGTGGTGAAGTTAGGCAACATTACCTCCTTGACACTGATTCTCAACACGGTGGCCCCACAAGGGTGAGTCCTCAGTCCCCTCCTGTACTCCCTGTATACCCACGACTGTGTGGCCTCACACAGTTCCAACTCCATCATCAAGTTCGCTGACAACACGACAGTAGTAGACCTGATCACCAACAACGACGAGACGGCCTACAGGGAAGATGTAGACACTCTGACAATGTGGTGCCAGGTAAACAACCTCTCCCTTAATGTCAGCAAAACAAAGGAGCTGATTGTGGACTTCAGGATGAACCAGGCTGGACACGCCCCATCCTCATCAATGGGACCGCCATGGAGATGGTCAATAACTTCAAATTCCTTGGCGTACACACCTCAGGGTAGCTGAAATGGTCAAACCACAGGGACACCATGGTGAAGAAGGCACGGCAGCATCTCTTCAACCTCAGGAGGCTGAAGAAATTTGGCCTGTCCCCGAGTGCCCTCACAGTGTTTTACAGGAGCACCATCGAGTGCATACTGTTGGGATGCATCACAGCCTGGTATGCAACGCCACCGCCGTGGACTGCAAGGCTCTTCAGAGGGGGATATGTGCAGCCGAATGCATGGGAGCTCACTTCTTTTTCATATTTCTCTCTCTCTCTCTCTCTCTCTCTCCTCTCTCTCTCTCTCTCTCTCTCTCTCTCTCTCTCTCTCTCTCTCTCTCTCTCTCTCTCTCCTCTCTCTCTCTCTCTCTCTCTCTCTCTCTCTCTCTCTCTCTCCTCTCTCTCTCTCTCTCTCTCTCTCTCTCTCTCTCTCTCTCTCTCTCTCTCTCTCTCTCTCTCTCTCTCTCTCTCTCTCTCTCTCTCTCTCTCTCTCTCTCTCTCTCTCTCTCTCTCTCACACATCTTGTTTTTATCTCTCTCCTTGTTCGTTGCTGTAACGACTGTCGTAGAGAGGGGACCAAAGTGCAGCGTGTTTACATTTACGTAATTTAGCAGACGCTCTTATCCAGAGCGACTTACAAATTGGTGAGTGCTCATTATGATATTTATCAACTCAAAAACACTAAAGATGAGGACCAGCTGGACCAGAGATCAACCCCCCAAAAAACAACATAGAAAAACTAGAACTTAAACATAGAAATAGAAAACATAGAAAACCAAGAACCCTGACCTACTCTACTATAGAAAATGACATCTTACAGGGGTCAGGGCGTGACAGTACCCCCCCCCCCCCCCCCCCCAAAAGGTGCAGACTCCGAATGCAACTAAAAAAACAACAAAATAAACCACAAAACAAAAAGGGAGGGTAGGGAGGGTGACAATTGTCTATGGCGGTTCTAGTGCAGTACCCAGAACCTTACCATCCAGCAGATCCTCCAGCAGCGGAGGTGGCTCCGATTCGGGGCGTAACCCCCGCTCCGTCCGCAGATCCCTCTGCTTCTGTACCACCGGACCGTGGATCGTCGTCGGATGAACCAAACTGTAGATCATCGCCGGAGGTTCTGGGCTGCAGGCCGCCGCCGGAGGTTCTGGGCTGCAGTCCGTCGCTGAAGACTCTAGGCTGCATATGAGCACTGGAGGTCTGATGCGTGGGACTGGCATAGGTAGCGCCAGACTGGTAACACACACCTCAGGTCGAGTGCGGGCAGGAGGCACAGGACGTACTGGGCTGTGGAAGCGCACTGGAGGGAGAGTGCGAGGAGCAGGCACAGGACGTACTGGGCTGTGGAGGCGCACCGGAGGTCTGATGCGTGGGACCGGTACAGGTGGCACCGGGCTGATGACACGCACCTCAGGGCGAGTGCGGAGAGGAGGCACAGGACGTACCGGGCTGTTGAGACGTACTGGAGACCTGGTGTGTATAGCCGGTATCACTTGTTCCGGAACTTCCACACACTTCTCAGGACGAGTACGGGGAGCTGACTCAGGTGGCACCAAACTGACGACACGTTCCTTTGGGAAAAACTTGTGCGTCCGCCACCAACTCAATAACTCTCCCATTTCTCCCTTCTCCAAATTTTCCCTCTTCTCCCGGATTGGCTCTGGTTTGCTCCTTGGCTCCGCCGACTGCTCCATGTGCCCCCCCCCCCCAAAAGAAATGTCTTTGGGTTTCTGTAGCCTCTCGTGCATTCCTGGCAGGCTTCTATATCTGTCTATTTCTTGGCCCCAAGTCCAGTTTACCCTCTCTAGCCTCTCCTCCAGAGACCAGGTATCCATCTCCTCCCGAGCACGCTGCTTGATCCAGTTGTGGTGGGCAGTTCTGTAACGACTGTCGTAGAGAAGGGACCAAAGCGCAGCGTGTTGAGTGCTCATTATGATATTTATTAACTCAAAAATACTAAAGACAAAATAACAAACGGAAAACGATCAGATCATAGTTCTGTCAGGTACAGAGACTAAACAGAAAATAACTGCCCACAAACACAGGTGGAAAAAAACCCTACTTAAATATGATCTCCAATTAGAGGTAACGAGGACCAGCTGCCTCCAATTGGAGATCAACCCCAAAAACATCAACATAGAAATAGAAAGACTAGAACTTAAACATAGAAATAGAAAACGTAGAAAATCAACCGAAACACCCCCTGTCACACCCTGACCTACTCTACTATAGAAAATGACATCTGACAGTCGCTTTACTGCTGTCTTCATTCTTACGTCTTTCTGTTTTCTCTTCCTCTGTCTCTATCCTCCCCTCCTTCCTCTTTCCCTTCACCTCCATCCCTTCTTCCTTTTATTCTCTTATATCAGGAAGTGTTTGGCTGCCTTTATCAATAATATGTCATGGGGATAACATTGTCAATAACATCATTATGAGCAAATTGAATTTGAGAAATTGAGTTAGGGAGGTTGGAGCAGGGACATGTGGCCGCCTACACACGAATGAGTATCGGGGGTATCGTCTTTCCTTCTGCAAATATTTCCCCATACACAACCCCCCCTTCGCTCACAAATGTGTCGCATTTCAGATTTCTATTCATATTTTCATATGTTTTATGGAATGACTTTGTTAGACCAACTCAAAGCAAAATATATATATATATTCCTGCTAAATATAGCTTGTTTATGCTAGTGGTGCAGCAAAATATCTCTCGGAATATGAATACAAAATCCTTGTGTAGTATGTGTAAATCAAACGTATTCCCCCTCATTAAATACAAATGATGTACATGTGTGCCCAGCTGTAGGCTAACTGAGTGCTTCTTCAATAGCAAATAGTCAAGCACAAGCATTTGGAACATTCATCAATGCAAATAATTTGCTAATTGTTAGATTGTGTTTAGCTTTCCCATACAGTACTAACACATTCCATTACCATAGTCTTTTATCCAAAGCGACTTTGTCATGCATACATTTTACATATGGGTGGCTCCAGCGGGAATTGAACCCAAAATCCCAAACTGAGCCATTCAGGATGTATGACATCCACACTATGAAGTGTTATTGTGTTATACAGTTCAACATGGATTTACACAAGGCAATCTTTTGGCATCATTACTGCTGTCATCACCTTTGAAAGTTCACCAAAGAGCACACAATCCCTACACATATCAACGGATCCACAAACTCACAGCCAGCCATTTTACCTCCAGAGATTCATTGTAATCTAATGCAATTTCAACATGTCACTGATGGAAGCGTCTCAGAGGAAATCTGTTGCACTTTATGGCAGTTATTAATCTGTCTGCGCTGTCGTTAGATTAGCGAAACAGGCTAACTGAGCCAACTTCCAGAAATGTCCCCTTTGGAGATGAAGAAATACTGGTTTATTTTAGTGACTCTGAGGGTTACAGTGTTGCGATTGTCATCATAATTGTGTATTTATTGGTGTATGTATTTTCTTGTGCAAACACATTTCTCCTCTTGGGATTAACACCGCCAGGATCGTGGGTTTGATTCCCGCTGGGGCCACCCATAAGAAAATGTATGCATGTATGACTCTTAGTCGCTTTGGACAAAAGCTTTGGCTAAATGGCATATATTATTAGTATGATATTAATAAATTGTTATCTTATCTCGGTTGTGTTTTCCAGTCAACGGTGGTTGCAGCGGTGCCTACTGCCCAGAGAAGGAGAGTGGGTCAGATCTGCGGGGCAGTGAGGGCACACTGATGCGCTGTGGACAGAGTGGGAAGAGTGTGGCCGTGCCACCGGGGTGCCAGCCAGGTCCAGGGGGTCACTACGACAGTGTCCACTGTGACCGGCCCACACCCACACACACCCTCCATCTGCAGGACCGCCAGCAGCAGCATGCCGACGCCAGGTGAGAACAACACTGAACCTCAGGTTCTGACACTCTAGTAGACTAGAACAGAGTCAGAGAACGGTGGGACTGAAACAGATTAAGCACGTCAATTGATCAGATTATTTATTTGACATGACATCTGAAATATTACCACTAATCCTATGAAAACACCTGCACTGCTACGTTTATTCCTACTCCTGCTAGAGGATATTATCATTCTGAATGATGAAGTTGATGATGATAGCCCTACACAGGTCATGACTACAATAATCGGCATAATTTATCCGTCAAATGAAATGATTAAAAATGATTGTGTTATTGTATGTGACATTCTGTCATAGAGGAGCGACAGGGATTGTCTCTTGACTCTACTTGACACTCTCAGCTCAGAAACAGATTGCCATCACTCTCTCTGACCTCTGTGTAGTCTCATTGCAGTTATGGGCTCATCCCCTTCAACTCTCTGTCCTCTATGACTACAGTCACATACACCGATTGTGTCCCAAATGGCATCCTATTGCCTATGCAGTGCACTACTTTTGACCAGGGCCCATTGAGATCTGGTCCAAAGTAGTGTGCACAATATAGGGAACTTTTGGGATGCGGACCATAAAGTGCTTCTGGACAGACATTCAATTCTCTCACATTGTCACGGAATGCCATCGGTACAGCCAAACAGGAAATAGCACTCATGAAAGAAAGGGGGGGACTCTCTCTCTCACTCTTTACTGACTCTGGCAAAATCAGACTATCCAGCCAGGCAGCTAGCGTCAGCATTTTCTCCCAGTGTGCGTCGAGAGAGAGAGAGAGAGAGAGAGAGAAAGAAAGAAGAGATATAGAGAAAGAAGAAGAGAGAGAGAAAGAAAGAAGAGATATAGAGAAAGAAGAAGAGAGAGAGAGAAAGAAAGAAGAGATATAGAGAAAGAAGAAGAGAGAGAGAGAGAGAGAGAGAGAGAAAGAAGAGATATAGAGAAAGAAGAAGAGAGAGAGAGAAAGAAAGAAAGAAGAGATATAGAGAAAGAAGAAGAGAGAGAGAGAGAGAGAGAGAGAGAGAAAGAAAGAAGAGATATAGAGAAAGAAGAAGAGAGAGAGAGAGAAAGAAGAGATATATATATAGAGAGAGAGAGAGAGAGACGGAGGACAAAGACGATTCCTTCATGGAGACAGGATAGAGAAAGAGGGGCCTTCTCACATCACTCAAGAGCTTTGCACAAAATCTATAATGAATGAACTGACAGGAATGATTATGTAGGAGATCACAGCGACACATGGAGAAATACGACCTGGCTCACCATTCACCTGGGGCAAGATTCTCACCATAATACACAGTATTGTCAACGCTGACCCTTCACAGGCCGCCATTATGCCAACTAACCAGGTGACTCCTATTTATCCCAACATGTAGGGTTAGGTTTAACCCCTTTGTGTCATCAAAGCCTGTCAGACTTGTTACACAGAAGCCCCATCTATGGCCTATCCCTCTGTCTTCTCTATCTACCGCTCTCCTATTCTTAGCCATAAATGCCCATTCATAACTACTCACAGGGCTCAAGGTCCCCTTTCATTTATTCATGAAATCACTCCCAGATCATCTGTTTCTGGTGGATGCTGCCCTGCTTTGAAAGGGACACCAAAATTCACTAACTGTGTAGCATCGATCCACTGATTCCAATTTCTCTGTGAAAGTTCACTGTCTGTGAGATGTGGTTGTTAGGCTGCTAGTCTGAAAAGTTCACTGTCTGTGAGATGTGGTTGTTAGGCTGCTAGTCTGAAAAGTTCACTGTCTGTGAGATGTGGTTGTTAGGCTCTCTGACTAAGACTTTCAGTCCTATCTGGGCTCTCTGGGGGGAGATGTTCTTTTTGTAAACAGAGAGAGAAAGGGAGAGAGAGAGAGGGAGGGAGAGAGAGAGAAAGAGAATGATAGGTAACAGAGAGTGAGGTAGCAGAAAGAGAGGTAGCGATCCCTCTAGGCCAGGTCTAAATCTCACAGCCTTGTTGTTGTACGGGGTCTGAAAGCTGCAGCCTGTGGGAAGGATGACTTGGCAGGACCCAGACAGCCGTGGCCTTTATCTATCAACAGCGGGTGGCTAATAGTGCTCACATACTCTCCGGTGTTGTCCTAAAAGCCTCGCTCTGCTCAGATTCCCTGCCTTGTGTTTTTCCCCTCTACAGGTCCTCTACCTTCCAGAGATCCCTGGCCTCGCCCGGCCCAGGCTGCGGCACCTCCAACGTAGCCAGGGCATTTCCTCTCCCCTACCCCATCAAACAGGAGGCTTCCATGGGCTACAAGATCTCCCTGGGACTGGGGGTCCCCACCACCACCCAGGGTGGCTTCCAGAGTGGCACGGGAGGCATTGGGGTCCGGCGGGAGGAGATGGAGGGTCCTCTCAGTGGTGGAAGCAGCGGCGGTAACTTAGGCAGTGCTCTGTCGGTGGATGTGGCGTACCCGTTTAATAATGAAGATGACTCCTCCCCGCTGTCTTTGTCCCAGGGTGGCTCCCGTCATTCAGCGCGGCTGCTCACCAATAGCAGCCTGAAGAGGCGCTGCCTGTCGCTGGCCTCCCAGTCCGCCACTGCCAGCAGCAACGCTAATGCCTTAGCGAACGCCGTCGTCACTGCCACTGAGGGGATCGATATCACCACCATCCTCTGCTCCTCCCAGATGTCCGTGGTGGCCTGTGTCAACGGGCTCCGGACGAACCCCTCACCCCAGCCCAGCGGCGGCTTCTCCTTCCGGGCTGCCCCCCGCAAGCCCCTGCCCCCCCAGCAGTGCAGCAGCCCCCAGCAGACCCCCTTGCGAGAGAGCTGTCAGCTGCCCTCACCTGCCGCCTGCCTGCTGTCCCTCTCCTCATCGTCCTCCTCCTCCTCTGTGTCATCTCTGGAGCCGGAGCAGCAGACCCAGGGCCTGTGTGAGGGGCCTGGCTCCATGCAGCCGGGGCCTGGGGGTAGAGGTGGAGCAGGAGGAGGCTCCGAGGGGCTTGGGCTGCTGATGAGCGGGACCCTGATGACAGGAGGGCTGCTTGGGGACGTGTCTCTGCTGGAGGGGGGCTGTCAGAGGGCCGGCTGTGGAGCTCTGAAACAGGAGCCCCTGGACGACTTCTCCCCCAGCGAGGAGGAGCTCTTTCAGCACCACTACCACCATCACCACCACCTGACTGGCCGTGCTGCGGCCAGCCACTTCCGCCCTCACCCCCACCACCCAGCCCCCCCACTGCCCTCCATGCCCCCGCCCTACCCCCTGCACCAGTACGGGGGCCCCAGCCCGGGGGGCCTGCTGCACCTCCAGAACCAGAACCAGACTGTATCAGCATCTTCCTCCATCCTTCCAGGACCCAAGACCTCGGGCTCTGCTGAGGGTGAGGACGGTGAGCCGCTCAGCGACAAGCAGGTGTGCCGCTGGATTGACTGCAGCGCGACGTATGAGCAGCAGGAGGAGCTGGTGAGGCACATCGAGAAGGTGCACATTGACCAGCGCAAAGGGGAGGACTTCACCTGCTTCTGGGCCAGCTGCATCCGCCGCTACAAGCCCTTCAACGCCCGCTACAAACTCCTCATCCACATGAGAGTCCACTCGGGAGAGAAGCCTAACAAGTGTATGGTGAGTCCCTCTCCCCACCATAGGTATATAATCACTAGAATCACCATTCAAGTCAAAGTTCTATCATGTCTGGGCCAGCGGCCATATTGAGTGTACCCATTCCATTCTAGTAATTCCCCACCAGCTGAGCCCAGAACCAAGCTGGTGTCAGTGGTGAATGTTGTTCACAGCCCACTCTTCTGAATAGAGCCAATCAAAGCCATTTTTATGGTCCATTATAGGTTCCATTTCAGTGACCACAGTATATTTACTGTATGAAATTGAACCCAGCTGGTGCAACCAAGACAGTATCCATCCATAGGCCATTTCTAGTTTCCACAGAGCAGGCCAAGAGAGGTTTTATTTAAACATACATTTAGGAGCTGCTGTGTACATGTTTAAAACATGAAGGTGGAGTCTTTTCTGGATGGCATTGATGTCACAATAGTCCCTAACTTAGATCTTATTTGGTACTTCATAGAAATTGGTTTGTGGCCAACCTAAAATGTCACATTTGTTGGTTTAGAACACAGTTGCTGGGCCAGTACAGTTAGTGATAGATGTTAGATGGGTTGCTTTAAAGACAATTTTAATACCTTTAGAGACTGTTGTTTGTACATTCAGGATGCATTGTTTCCAAGAGCAAGACTGTTTCTTTTTCATTCCAGATTATTTTCATTGTAAAATAAGAAATGTTTTTTTTTATTGAAAATGGATACATTTGTAGTAACAGTATTTTTTTTAGCAGAATGTTTCAAAAACAGGTTTTCCATTGAAAAAAAGCGTTGTTATAATGGGAGCTGTATAGCTCGTCACTGGATAAATAGCTGTGTGGTTGTATTCTTTACAGGTAAAACTCTCCATCTCCACAAGTCAACACACTAATCAATGTCAAACTGTCACTCCCTGGCATCTCTTAGCAAATGGAAAAAGCCCTCCAACCTGAAGAACATTTTAGTCCAAATACACAATTAGTCCACAATCTGTGTAGGGGGCGAAGTCATGTTTATTTTCACTAGCTCAATGTTTTTTAAGAAGGGATTCAGATCATGAAAAAACAACACATCTGGTTAACATAACCAAACAATGCATACACTTAATCCCTTTAAATGGGAGGTTGGCATTTTTAGATGTCCCACAAGTATTAAGTGAATGGATGTTTTATCCAGACCAAACACAGGGAAATATGTAGTAGTCTAGTGGAAGAAGAGGCTATGGAGCAGAGGAATGTCTGCTAAAATCTCTCATCTTGCTCAATTCAGAGTTTCACAACCCAGAAATGTTCTCCCTCATTTTAAGTAAACCGTCCAAAAACATAATTATTATTGTGCAATATGCTCATAGCCTAATACCACAAAAATACCTGTTGTATCTTTATTTTTATGAAATTCAGGCGATATTTGTTTTTAAATTATTTGGTTTAATTTACTGGCTGTGAAAGTGTGAAAAATGGTGAGTGATAAAATTAAGTGTTAAATTAAATTCAGTTTAGTGTAAATCAGTTAGTCAATTAACACTTACCACTGCATTACATTGTTAGCTACATTTAATGGGTATGTTTACATTAATTCATAGAGTAGTGAATTTATAGTGAGCCTTCTAAGTTCCTCAGACACATCATACATTAATTAGTAAGTGTGTAGGTGTTGTAGCTGAAAATATGTTCCGGATGTGAATCTTCTCTCAGCTCTGTACTGTATGTAACATCACAGTGATTTTTCAAGTGAATTCTGGGAATTCTAGGAAGTTATGGGAATAATTCACTGTGTTTTTTGTCCTACACTTTTTTCTTTTTTTTGGCGTATACATTTTATTTGGACTGCTCTTGCTGCTGTACACTGGGTGTGTCTCAAACTCTGGCACTTATGTCAGTTTGGTGACACGTAGAACAGGAAGGGAAACAGGCGGACTGTATGTTTATGTGTGTCTGTATGTGTGTTTGTACTGTATTCATGTGTACAGAGCCTTCAGAAAGTATTCACAGCCCTTTACTTTTCCCAATTTGTTTTGTGTTATAGCCAGAATTTAAAATGGATTTAATTGAGATTTTGTGTCATTGGCCTACACACAATACCCCATAATGTCAAAGTGGAATTATGTTTTTAGAATTTTATACAAATTAATAAAATGAAAAGCCCTTTGTTATGGCAAGCCTAAAATAATAATCCAGGTATGCTAAACTCTTTAGAGATTTACCCAGGAAGACTCACAGCTGTAATCGCTGCCAAAGGTGATTCTAACATGCATTGACTCAGGGGTGTGAATACTTATGTAAATTAGATATTTCTGTGTTTCATTTTCAATAAATTTGCAAACATTTCTTCAAATATGTTTTCACTTTGTTCATTATGGAGTATTGTGTGTAGATAGTTGAGAAAATAAATACATTTTATCCATTTTATATTCAGGCTGTAATACAACAACATGTGGAATAAGTCAAGGGGTAAGAATACTTTCTGAAGGTACTGTATTAATGTATGTGTGTGTGTGTGTAGGTGTGTGTCTAGGGAGTTGCTTACCAGATGCTAACAATTCGGCTCAGTGTAGTGGAGCCGCTGGACTGTCTCAGGATGGGAGGCTGTGTATGTGTGTGTGTGTGTGTGTGTGTGTGTGTGCGCCCACGCTACACAACCCAGCCTCCCAATCACTCAGACCTCAGAAAGGCCTCAAACACACACACGCAGGCACACACACAAACACACACACACACACACACACACACACACACACACACACACACACACACACACACACACACACACGCAGGCACACACACACACACACGCAGGCACACACACACACACACACACACACACACACACACACACACACACACACACACACACACACACACACACACACACACACACACACACACACACACGCAGCCTAGTCATACGTACGTGAATTCCTGTTAACCCCTACAATAGGCAGTATTGATTCCATCCATGTTGGATTGTAACACTCAGTTCTCAAACTAAACATAAACAGAAATGTGAAATGTATTCAGGTTTGCATAAACACTTCTAATGAGAAATGTATTTAGGTTTAGAGGTCTACAGAAAGTCTTAGAGAAAGTGGAAGAAAGTGTCTCTGTCTCTGAGGCGATAAGTTTGTGTTTGCAAATGGGTGTGGTTATACATGTGCAAGACTATGGAAATAGTTCGCTGCCATAATATGTCACAAATGTGGGCTATACATATGTAGTGTGTGTGCTTTTACATGTACAACATGTGTGTGTGTATATGTCGTAGTGTCTCAACCCAATCCCTCTAAAGTCCTTATTTAGTTGTTATGCGTCTGTGCCCACTGTAGTCAGGAACGTTTGAATGATGCCTGTTGTGTTTGATACACTCAGGCAATAGACAAAGGCATTTAGGAATTCCAGCTATTCACACAGAGGAAACAGATGAGACGTTTCCATTTAGGACCAAACTCTCCAGAAAACCCAGCTAATCCCCGTATTGTTTTTCCAGCGGCAGATTCCAGTGGGTGCTCACAACTTGGAGCTGTGCTCAAATCCAAGCATAACACTCCCCTCTGCCTCCAGCCTCCTTCAGCTTCCTCCAGCGTCCACTAGCCTCCTCCAGTCTCCTCCAGTGTCCTCCAGCCTCCTCCAGTCTCCTCCAGCCTCCTCCACCGCCTCCAGCCTCCTCCAGCCTCCTCCACCGCCTCCAGCCTCCTCCAGTCTCCTCCAGCCTCTTCCAGGTCCTCCAGCGCCTCCAGATTCTTCCAGCGTCCTCCAGTCTCCTCCAGCCTCTTTCAGGTCCTCCAGCACCTCCAGATTCTTCCATCCTCCTCCTACCTCCTCCAGTCTCCTCCAGCCTCCTCCACCGCCTCCTGCCTCCTCCAGCGTCCTCCAGCGCCTCCAGCATCCTCCAGCGCCTCCAGCCTCCTCCAGCCTCTTCCAGAATCCTCCAGCTTCCTCCAGCCTTCACTAGCCTCCTCCAGCCTCTTCCAGGTCCTCCAGACTCATCCAGCTTCCTCCAGCCTCCTCCTGTACCTCCAGTTGTACTGCGTTTGTTTCATGCGGTGTCTTGGCTGGAAAAAGTAATTATCACAACACAAAGTTGTACTCCGACCTCTCGCTTGTCACTGTCCGTACCTGGCTATGTTTAACGCTGGCCCACATAAAATTGCAGCTCCATCTGTAACCATCGAGTTCAGAGCACTTGTAAAGCTCTCTAAACTTTTAGAGGTAATTTTAAGTTTCCCCCCTCCAATTACTGCAGGCCCCAGGGCTGTGGTATGGTCGTCGGGCAGGCATGGGTGAAAAAGAAACTGCATAATCTCTCTGCAATATCCTGTTGTGTTTCATGCCTAATTCAGAGTGTTGTTTTAGTTTATGACATTTTTTCTCTTGTCTGCATAAATATTAAAAACATATCCAGCGACCGGAGCCCTGACATAGTCACAGGCTTTGATATCTTAGTGGGTTATATCGAGACTGTCCTGTGGATTTGATGTCTCTGGGACAGATCGCTCCACTCCGTACCCTGAAGTTCAGATAAATATTAATCTAAACCGTGGAATCCCTATATAATATAGAAATTGAGAGACACTCTCTTCAAGTCTCTTCAGATTACCTGAATGGATACATTGTATGAAATTGTTTTGAAATCCTGTCCCTTGTAGGTATTGCCCAATAATGAACAATGGGAATGTTGAGAAGACCTGTTAAAGGATTTGCATGTGAGCCCTCACGTTTTTCAGTGACGTGAGAAGTTGAGTCATGTTAGCTTTTAGATAGTAGAATCCATTGGGGTTGTATACTCTTTAATCTTAAACCCTGTGTGTTTCTTTCATCATTGGTTTTCAGTCGTGTGGAGGCTTTTGAGTGCCTGTTAAAACCATAAAACATCTTAAGTATTTCCATTAAGGGTTTACCTTAAGGAATACTTTCCCCTTACTTAAGGGAATTGTTTAACGGTGTTGCATAGAGCCCTTCAAACATTTCCTTAGGTAAGGGCATAATTTAAGGATTAGTAGGATTAGTAGTTCATATGGCAGAAAAAGTCTCTGGTTACTATGGAGATGACCTGATTCACTGACTGAACATCTCATCAAAGAGATCACATTTATTTTGGGAGATTGCAAAATAGAACTTGTACATTGAAGTTGAGAAACAAATTGATTCATTAGATAATAAAACACGTTTCTTTTAGTTACTTTTTTTCTCAATTGTTTATATTACTTTCTATTAGGTTAAGCGAACTTACAGAGTAGGTAACTAGCTAGCCAGCAGCTTTGTAGCCATGGATTATGCACCTTACATTGTTTAGCTAAGTAGCTAGCTAGCTGATGGATGTTTTCCAGGGCAGAGGACAGCAACATTCACCTCCACAAATGTTGTTTACATTGATATCCATACTGAGTGGAGTACTTAAGAGACCACATGGGCACCCTTAACTTTTTCCCCTTCATTTAAGGAGGAAATTCAGCTTAAAAGGTTTTGTGCAACTGACTTAAAGTTAAGGAAACTTTAAGGTTGAAGATAATTGGGAAATGAACTTGATGTTTTATACAACCGGGCCAAGAGCTGTAATGCCAGCTGAACCTGAGGGGACATGTGCCTCTTAATTTGATATATTTCCAGGATAAAATAGAAGATATGGTTAATTTCACTCATAATATATTGAAAGATATTGGATATGGCCATCAGTGCCGCCTGAAAAGAAATTAGTGCAAATGTAATGACCATTTTACCATGTACTTTCAAGTAAATACCTGGTATTTTCTTTAAACTGTAAAATAGTGTTACCCCATTTTACTTTAAGAACACATTTGGTATTCTACCCTCTCTCCACAATGGAATAAAGTTTTGGTTTTATTCTTGAGAATGATTGAGAACTCTGAGTTGCACTGAGCCACCCACGGCATAATGATAAAACACACCCCAGCCGCCACCTCACCTGCTAATGAAGCCACTCTCTAAACACATGCACCACCACAGGCTGAAAGAAAACTGACTGCAGCCAGCCAGCGTCCTGCTGGAAAAAAGCATAGATCATGGAATTTCTATTTTTTTCATGGGTGTGAAACCAGCAAACATATATATATATATATTTAGATTTATTTGACAGGTTTTTGGAAGAGTGGCCAAATCCCCCAGAAGCAGACGGTGAGACATACAGCGGCGTCCGTTGCCAAGATGGCGTTGTGTTTTCTCCGGGTAAATGGATCAGCTCCGATGCAGGAGATGAAACGGCGAGTGCCATTAGCTAATTAAAACTGAGGTTCTGCACATGACCCGACTTTTCCCCTGAATGCTGTACTGAAACCGGAGCTGTCTGGACGCAGGACGCAGGCGGCGACTGACGTTGATATTAATGTGTTTGTACCAGTACGAGCTGCTGACACTATGACCTGTCTGGACTGCTCAGCCGGCACAATCTTTCAGAGGCCTGGACTCTGGCCCGGTAGCAGCTACCTGCAATGAAGACGTATGATTCAGTCCTTTAACCCAGGCAGCCAGGTCTGTAGGTCTGAGACCAACACGCCACACTAGAGGAGAAGGTGAGGGAAAGCTCTGTACAGTTCAACTTGTACACTCAGAGGCAATAGGGGAGAGAGAGAGATGAGGCTGATGATGCGATACATATATTAGTGTGATGATGCTGCTGGCAGAAATGGTCTGAGTGATGTTTTGGCATGGACATAGATAGATCTTGCTTGTTTTCCTTGTCGACTTGGCCTGGCCAAGTTCTTTTCAGGCCATAAAAGGTTTCCAGTCAATCTCTTAACAGTAATGCAATCCAGTCATCTCTCTCTCTCTCTCTCTCTCTCTCTCTCTCTCTCTATCTCTCTTTCTCTCTCTCTCTCTCTCTCTCTCTCTCTCTCTCTCTCTCTCTACAGTCATGTAGAATTTGGATATGCTGTAAATACTAATTGATGCCATTGTGATGTTTACTAACTATCATTACCAGCACAATGGGAACAATATAAGGCCCTGTCTCACACTGGCACAGTTACCCTGTCTCACACTGGAACAGTTACACTGTCTCAGACTGGAACAGTTATCCTGTCTCAGACTGGAACAGCTACCCTGTATCAGACTGGAACAGTTACCCTGTCTCAGACTGGAACAGCTACACTGTATCAGACTGGAACAGCTACCCTGTCTCAGACTGGAATAGCTACCCTGTCTCAGACTGGAACAGCTACCCTGTCTTAGACTGGAACAGTTACCCTGACTCAGACTGGAACAGTTACCCTGACTCAGACTGGAACAGTTACCCTGTCTCAGACTGGAACAGCTACCCTGTCTCAGACTGGAACAGTTACCCTGTCTCAGACTGGAACAGCTACACTGTCTCAGACTGGAACAGTTACCCTGACTCAGATTGAAACAGCTACCCTGTCTCGTTACCCTGTCTCAGACTGGAACAGCTACACTGTCTCAGACTGGAACAGTTACACTGTCTCAGACTGGAACAGTTACCCTGACTCAGATTGGAACAGTTACACTGTCTCAGATTGGAACAGCTACCCTGTCTCGTTACCCTGTCTCAGACTGGAACAGCTACACTGTCTCAGACTGGAACAGTTACCCTGTCTCAGACTGGAACAGTTACCCTGTCTCAGACTGGAAAAGCTAACCTGTCTCAGACTGGAACAGCTACACCATCTCAGACTGGAACAGCTACACTGTCTCAGATTGGAAGAGCTACACTGTCTCAGACTGGAACAGTTACCCTGACTCAGACTGGAACAGCTAACCTGACTCAGACTGGAACAGCTAATCTGTCTCAGACTGGAACAGCTACCCTGTCTCAGACTGGAACAGCTACCCTGTCTCAGACTGGAACAGCTACACTGTCTCAGACTGGAACAGCTACACTGTCTCAGATTGGAACAGCTACCCTGTCTCGTTACCCTGTCTCAGACTGGAACAGTTACCCTGTCTCAGATTGGAACAGCTACCCTGTCTCAGACTGGAACAGCTACCCTGTCTCGTTACCCTGTCTCAGACTGGAACAGCTACACTGTCTCAGATTGGAACAGCTACCCTGTCTCAGACTGGAACAGCTACCCTGTCTCAGACTGGAACTATTACCCTGTCTCAGAGTGGCACAGCTACCCTGTCTCAGACTGGAACAGCTACCCTGTCTCAGATTGGAACAGCTACCCTGTCTCACACTGGAAAAGCTACCCTGTCTCAGACTGGAACAGTTACCCTGTCTCAGACTGGAACAGCTACCCTGTCTCAGACTGGAACAGCTACCCTGTCTCAGACTGGAACAGCTACCCTGTCTCAGACTGGAACAGCTACCCTGTCTCACACTGGAACAGTTACCCTGTCTCAGACTGGAAAAGCTAACCTGTCTCAGACTGGAACAGCTACACTGTCTCAGACTGGAACAGTTACCCTGTCTCAGACTGGAACAGTTACCCTGTCTCAGACTGGAAAAGCTAACCTGTCTCAGACTGGAACAGCTACACCGTCTCAGACTGGAACAGCTACACTGTCTCAGACTGGAACAGCTACACTGTCTCAGATTGGAACAGCTACCCTGTCTCGTTACCCTGTCTCAGACTGGAACAGTTACCCTGTCTCAGATTGGAACAGCTACCCTGTCTCAGACTGGAACAGCTACCCTGTCTCGTTACCCTGTCTCAGACTGGAACAGCTACACTGTCTCAGATTGGAACAGCTACCCTGTCTCAGACTGGAACAGCTACCCTGTCTCAGACTGGAACTATTACCCTGTCTCAGAGTGGCACAGCTACCCTGTCTCAGACTGGAACAGCTACCCTGTCTCAGATTGGAACAGCTACCCTGTCTCACACTGGAACAGCTACCCTGTCTCAGACTGGAACAGTTACCCTGTCTCAGACTGGAACAGCTACCCTGTCTCAGACTGGAACAGCTACCCTGTCTCAGACTGGAACAGCTACCCTGTCTCAGACTGGAACAGCTACCCTGTCTCACACTGGAACAGTTACCCTGTCTCAGACTGGAAAAGCTAACCTGTCTCAGACTGGAACAGCTACACTGTCTCAGACTGGAACAGTTACCCTGTCTCAGACTGGAACAGTTACCCTGTCTCAGACTGGAAAAGCTAACCTGTCTCAGACTGGAACAGCTACACCGTCTCAGACTGGAACAGCTACACTGTCTCAGATTGGAAGAGCTACACTGTCTCAGACTGGAACAGTTACCCTGACTCAGACTGGAACAGCTAACCTGACTCAGACTGGAACAGCTAATCTGTCTCAGACTGGAACAGCTACCCTGTCTCAGACTGGAACAGCTACCCTGTCTCAGACTGGAACAGCCACCCTGTCTCAGACTGGAACAGCTACACTGTCTCAGACTGGAACAGCTACACTGTCTCAGATTGGAACAGCTACCCTGTCTCGTTACCCTGTCTCAGACTGGAACAGTTACCCTGTCTCAGATTGGAACAGCTACCCTGTCTCAGACTGGAACAGCTACCCTGTCTCGTTACCCTGTCTCAGAGTGGAACAGCTACACTGTCTCAGATTGGAACAGCTACCCTGTCTCAGACTGGAACAGCTACCCTGTCTCAGACTGGAACTATTACCCTGTCTCAGAGTGGCACAGCTACCCTGTCTCAGACTGGAACAGCTACCCTGTCTCAGATTGGAACAGCTACCCTGTCTCACACTGGAACAGCTACCCTGTCTCAGACTGGAACAGTTACCCTGTCTCAGACTGGAACAGCTACCCTGTCTCAGACTGGAACAGCTACCCTGTCTCAGACTGGAACAGCTACCCTGTCTCAGACTGGAACAGCTACCCTGTCTCACACTGGAACAGCTACCCTGTCTCAGACTGGAACAGCTACCCTGTCTCGTTACCCTGTCTCAGACTGGAACAGCTACACTGTCTCAGATTTGAACAGCTACCCTGTCTCAGATTGGAACAGCTACCCTGTCTCATTACCCTGTCTCAGATTGGAACAGCTACACTGTCTCAGACTGGAACAGCTACACTGTCTCAGACTGGAACAGCTACACAGTCTCAGATTGGAACAGCTACCCTGTCTCGTTACCCTGTCTCAGACTGGAACAGTTACCCTGTCTCAGACTGGAACAGCTACACTGTCTCAAATTGGAACATCTACCCTGTCTCGTTACCCTGTCTCAGACTGGAACAGCTACACTGTCTCAGACTGGAACAGTTAACCTGTCTCAGACTGGAACAGTTACCCTGTCTCAGACTGGAACAGCTACACTGTCTCAGACTGGAACAGCTACACTGTCTCAGACTGGAACACCTACCCTGTCTCAGACTGGAACAGTTACCCTGTCTCAGACTGGAACAGCTACACTGTCTCAGATTGGAACAGCTACCCTGTTTTAGACTGGAACAGCTACCCTGTCTCAGATTGGAACAGCTACCCTGTCTCAGACTGGAACAGCTACCCTGTCTCAGACTGGAACAGCTACCCTGTCTCAGACTGGAACAGTTACCCTGTCTCACACTGGAACAGCTACCCTGTCTCACACTGGAACAGCTACCCTGTCAACACTGGAACAGCTACCCTGTCTCAGATTGGAACAGCTACCCTGTCTCGTTACCCTGTCTGAGACTGGAACAGCTACCCTGTCTCACACTGGAACAACTACCCTGTCTCAGATTGGAACAGCTACCCTGTCTCAGACTGGAACAGCTACCCTGTCCCGTTACCCTGTCTCAGACTGGAACAGCTACCCTGTCTCAGACTGGAACAGCTACCCTGTCTCAGACTGGAACAGCTACCCTGTCTCGTTACCCTGTCTCAGACTGGAACAGCTACCCTGTATCAGATTGGAACAGCTACCCTGTCTCGTTACCCTGTCTCAGATTGGAACATCTACCCTGTCTCAGACTGGAACAGCTACCCTGTCTCACACTGGAACAGCTACCCTGTCTCAGATTGGAACAGCTACCCTGTCTCGTTAACCTGTCTCAGACTGGAACAGTTACCCTGACTCAGATTGGAACAGCTACCCTGTCTTAGATTGGAACAGCTACCCTGTCTCGTTTCCCTGTCTCAGACTGGCACAGCTACCCTGTCTCACACTGGAACAGCTACCCTGTCTCGGACTGGAACAGCTACCCTGTCTCGTTACCCTGTCTCAGACTGGAACAGCTACACTGTCTCAGATTTGAACAGCTACCCTGTCTCAGATTGGAACAGCTACCCTGTCTCATTACCCTGTCTCAGACTGGAACAGCTACACTGTCTCAGACTGGAACAGCTGCCCTGTCTCAGACTGGAACAGCTACACTGTCTCAGACTGGAACAGCTACACAGTCTCAGATTGGAACAGCTACCCTGTCTCGTTACCCTGTCTCAGACTGGAACAGTTACCCTGTCTCAGACTGGAACAGTTACCCTGTCTCACGCTGGAACAGCTACCCTGTCTCAGACTGGAACAGCTACACTGTCTCAGACTGGAACAGCTACCCTGTCTCAGACTGGAACAGCTACACTGTATCAGACTGGAACAGCTACACAGTCTCAGATTGGAACAGCTACCCTGTCTCGTTACCCTGTCTCAGACTGGAACAGTTACCCTGTCTCAGACTGGAACAGCTACACGGTCTCAAATTGGAACAGCTACACTGTCTCAGACTGGAACAGCTACACTATCTCAGACTGGAATAGCTACACTGTCTCAGACTGGAACACCTACCCTGTCTCAGACTGGAACAGTTACCCTGTCTCAGACTGGAACAGGTACACTGTCTCAGATTGGAACAGCTACCCTGTCTCAGACTGGAACAGCTACCCTTTCTCAGATTGGAACAGCTACCCTGTCTCAGACTGGAACAGCTACCCTGTCTCAGACTGGAACAGCTACCCTGTCTCAGACTGGAACAGTTACCCTGTCTCACACTGGAACAGCTACCCTGTCTCACACTGGAACAGCTACCCTGTCTCACACTGGAACAGCTACCCTGTCTCAGATTGGAACATCTACCCTGTCTCGTTACCCTGTCTCAGACTGGAACAGCTACCCTGTCTCACACTGGAACAACTACCCTGTCTCAGATTGGAACAGCTACCCTGTCTCAGACTGGAACAGCTACCCTGTCTCGTTACCCTGTCTCAGACTGGAACAGCTACCCTGTCTCAGACTGGAACAGCTACCCTGTCTCAGATTGGAACAGCTACCCTGTCTCGTTACCCTGTCTCAGACTGGAACAGCTACCCTGTCTCAAATTGGAACAGCTACCCTGTCTTGTTACCCTGTCTCAGACTGGAACAGGTACACTGTCTCAGACTGGAACAGCTACACTGTCTCAGACTGGAACAGTTACCCTGTCTCAGACTGGAACAGTTACCCTGTCTCAGACTGGAACAGCTACACTGTCTCAGACTGGAACAGCTACACTGTCTCAGACTGGAACAGCTACACTGTCTCAGACTGGAACACCTACCCTGTCTCAGACTGGAACAGTTACCCTGTCTCAGACTGGAACAGCTACACTGTCTCAGATTGGAACAGCTACACTGTCTCAGACTGGAACAGTTACCCTGTCTCAGACTGGAACAGCTACACTGTCTCAGATTGGAACAGCTACCCTGTCTCAGACTGGAACAGATACCTTGTCTCAGACTGGAACAGCTACCCTGTCTCGTTACCCTGTCTCAGACTGGAACAGCTACCCTGTCTGAGATTGGAACAGCTACCCTGTCTCGTTACCCTGTCTCAGATTGGAACATCTACCCTGTCTCAGACTGGAACAGCTACCCTGTCTCACACTGGAACAGCTACCCTGTCTCAGACTGGAACAGCTACCCTATCTCACACTGGAACAGCTACCCTGTCTCAGATTGGAACAGCTACCCTGTCTCAGATTGGAACATCTACCCTGTCTCGTTTCCCTGTCTCAGACTGGCACAGCTACCCTGTCTCAGACTGGAACAGCTACCCTGTCTCAGACTGGAACAGTTACCCTGTGTCAGACTGGAACAGCTACCCTGACTCAGATTGGAACAGCTACCCTGTCTCAGATTGAAACAGCTACCCTGTCTCGTTTCCCTGTCTCAGACTGGCACAGCTACCCTGTTTCAGACTGGAACAGCTACCCTGTCTCAGACTGGAACAGCTACCCTGTCTCAGACTGGAACGGCTACCCTGTCTCAGACTGGAACAGCTACCCTGTCTCAGACTGGAACAGTTACCCTGACTAGGATTGGAACAGCTACCCTGTCTCATTTCCCTGTCTCAGACTGGCACAGCTACCCTGTCTCAGACTGGAACAGCTACCCTGTCTCAGATTGGAACATCTACCCTGTCTCGTTTCCCTGTCTCAGACTGGCACAGCTACCCTGTCTCAGACTGGAACAGCTACCCTGTCTCAGACTGGAACAGTTACCCTGTCTCAGACTGGAACAGCTACCCTGTCTCAGACTGGAACAGCTACACTGTCTCAGACTGGAACAGTTACCCTGTCTCAGACTGGAACAGCTACCCTGTCTCAGACTGGAACAGCTACCCTGTCTCAGACTGGAACAGCTAACCTGTCTCAGACTGGAACAGCTAACCTGTCTCAGACTGGAACAGCTACACTGTCTCAGACTGGAACAGTTACCTTGTCTCAGACTGGAACAGCTAACCTGTCTCAAACTGGAACAGCTACACTGTCTCAGACTGGAACAGTTACCCTGTCTCAGACTGGAAAATCTACCCTGTCTCAGATTGGAATGGCTACCCTGTCTCAGACTGGAACAGCTACCCTGTCTCAGATTGGAACACCTAACCTGTCTCAGACTGGAACAGTTACCCTGTCTCAGACTGGAACAGCTACACTGTCTCAGATTGGAACAGCTACCCTGTCTCAGCCTGGAACAGCTACCCTGTCTCAGATTGGAACAGCTACCCTGTCTCAGACTGGAACAGCTACCTTGTCTCAGACTGGAACAGCTACCCTGTCTCGTTACCCTGTCTCAGACTGGAACAGCTACCCTGTCTCAGATTGGAACAGCTACCCTGTCTCGTTACCCTGTCTCAGATTGGAACATCTACCCTGTCTCAGACTGGAACAGCTACCCTGTCTCACACTGGAACAGCTACCCTGTCTCAGACTGGAACAGCTACCCTATCGCACACTGGAACAGCTACCCTGTCTCAGATTGGAACAGCTACCCTGTCTCAGATTGGAACATCTACCCTGTCTCGTTTCCCTGTCTCAGACTGGCACAGCTACCCTGTCTCAGACTGGAACAGCTACCCTGTCTCAGACTGGAACAGTAACCCTGTCTCAGACTGGAACAGCTACCCTGACTCAGATTGGAACAGCTACCCTGTCTCAGATTGGAACATCTACCCTGTCTCGTTTCCCTGTCTCAGACTGGCACAGCTACCCTGTCTCAGACTGGAACAGCTACCCTGTCTCAGACTGGAACAGTAACCCTGTCTCAGACTGGAACAGCTACCCTGACTCAGATTGGAACAGCTACCCTGTCTCAGATTGGAACAGCTACCCTGTCTCGTTTCCCTGTCTCAGACTGGCACAGCTACCCTGTTTCAGACTGGAACAGCTACCCTGTCTCAGACTGGAACAGCTACCCTGTCTCAGACTGGAAGATCTACCCTGTCTCAGACTGGAACAGTTACCCTGACTCAGATTGGAACAGCTACCCTGTCTCGTTTCCCTGTCTCAGACTGGCACAGCTACCCTGTCTCAGACTGGAACAGCTACACTGTCTCAGACTGGAACAGCTACTGTACCCTTTCTCAGACTGTGTAACCAGGTATCAAAGTATGGACAATCCACTACATGCAATACACTCTAATTACATTTGTCTGGAATGCAATATTATGTGGTAGTAATATCCTTAACATTTAATCCCGGTTTTGTCTCGGAAACCTGGTCGTCCGGGGAGAAAGTTGACAGGCTGTAACTCTAACATAATGCAACAGCTGTGTCATAATTGTGTCCCATCCAAATGCTTAATCAGTTTTACCTCGCCAGTGGGCCAGATCAGTTTACTAAGACATGGATGGAGCTGGTTCCGTGTTCAGGGTGTATCGTCCTGGCACGTTCCCCAGCTCTCTGAAGGACGGATGGATGGGGGGCCTGACCAGGCCTATTGTAGAACACTGGTCTAGCATGAGGTAATGGGCCTCATTGGACCAAATCCACTCAGATATGGGACCTGTCCCAAATGGCACCCAAGTGCCTTTATAGTACACTACTTTGTGCACTACCCATTGGGCCCTGGTCAAAAGTAGTGCACTATATCGAAAAATAGAGTGTCATGTTGGATGGAACCATGGTCTCTAATGCTTCCAAACACTGCACTTTGGGCTCTCTAATGCTGCAGTGTCAAGGGCCGTATGAAACATAGTGCATTGCTTCTTAACCATTTAAATCATATGGACAGACAAGCTAATTATGGAAACATTTCGAAGCAGCTTACCAAGAAAATAAAAATATACCTCTGCTTTCTCAAGGGTAGTAGCACCCACGCAACATTAGCGTCGTTTAGTACCGACTACCAAGCTGCCATTTAGCAAACCTTCCCTGGAAACCGCAGTGTGTAAACGGGCCTGTGGGAAGTGTATGGAACAGTGTTTTAACTGGGCCTGTTGGGAGTGTATGGGACAGTGTTTTAACTGGGCCTGTTGGGAGTGTATGGGACAGTGTGTTAACTGGGCCTGTTGGGAGTGTATGGGACAGTGTATTAACTGGGCCTGTTGGGAGTGTATGGGACAGTGTGTAACTGGGCCTGTTGGGAGTGTATGGGACAGTGTATTAACTGGGCCTGTTGGGAGTGTATGGGACAGTGTATTAACTGGGCCTGTTGGGAGTGTATGGGACAGTGTGTAACTGGGCCTGTTGGGAGTGTATGGGACAGTGTGTTAACTGGGCCTGTTGGGAGTGTATGGGACAGTGTGTTAACAGGCCTGTTGGGAGTGTATGGGACAGTGTGTAACTGGGCCTGTTGGGAGGTTATGGGACAGTGTGTAACTGGGCCTGTTGGGAGTGTATGGGACAGTGTGTAACTGGGCCTGTTGGGAGTGTATGGGACAGTGTGTAACTGGGCCTGTTGGGAAGTTATGGGACAGTGTGTTAACAGGCCTGTTGGGAGTGTATGGGACAGTGTGTAACTGGGCCTGTTGGGAGTGTATGGGACAGTGTGTAACTGGGCCTGTTGGGAGTGTATGGGACAGTGTGTAACTGGGCCTGTTGGGAGTGTATGAGACAGTGTGTAACTGGGCCTGTTGGGAGTGTATGGGACAGTGTTTTAACTGGGCCTGTTGGGAGTGTATGGGACAGTGTGTTAACAGGCCTGTTGGGAGTGTATGGGACAGTGTGTAACTGGGCCTGTTGGGAGTGTATGGGACAGTGTTTTAACTGGGCCTGTTGGGAGTGTATGGGACAGTGTTTTAACTGGGCCTGTTGGGAGTGTATGGGACAGTGTTTTAACTGGGCCTGTTGGGAGTGTATGAGACAGTGTGTAACTGGGCCTGTTGGGAGTGTATGGGACAGTGTTTTAACTGGGCCTGTTGGGAGTGTATGGGACAGTGTGTTAACAGGCCTGTTGGGAGTGTATGGGACAGTGTTTTAACTGGGCCTGTTGGGAGTGTATGGGACAGTGTGTAACTGGGCCTGTTGGGAGTGTATGGGACAGTGTTTTAACTGGGCCTGTTGGGAGTGTATGAGACAGTGTGTAACTGGGCCTGTTGGGAGGTTATGGGACAGTGTTTTAACTGGGCCTGTTGGGAGTGTATGGGACAGTGTGTTAACAGGCCTGTTGGGAGTGTATGGGACAGTGTTTTAACTGGGCCTGTTGGGAGTGTATGGGACAGTGTGTAACTGGGCCTGTTGGGAGTGTATGGGACAGTGTGTAACTGGGCCTGTTGGGAGTGTATGGGACAGTGTGTTAACAGGCCTGTTGGGAGTGTATGGGACAGTGTGTTAACAGGCCTATTGGGAGTGTATGGGACAGTGTGTTAACTGGGCCTGTTGGGAGTGTATGGGACAGTGTTTTAACTGGGCCTGTTGGGAGTGTATGGGACAGTGTGTTAACAGGCCTGTTGGGAGTGTATGGGACAGTGTGTAACTGGGCCTGTTGGGAGTGTATGGGACAGTGTGTTAACAGGCCTGTTGGGAGTGTATGGGACAGTGTGTAACTGGGCCTGTTGGGAGGTTATGGGACAGTGTGTGAATGGTGTGTAGATAAGGGTAAATCTCTCAGTAGGCCCAGGTGGGGTGGCTGTTGTTGAGGTATTGATGTAGCAGGAGGCTGATTGTCTGTGGGACATACATCACACAGGCCTCTGAGCCCAGAGAAACATCCTCTACCTGGCCTAGC